>NC_079191.1:442703854-442732502 GCF_029499605.1 Hyla sarda | reverse complement strand
CTCCCGACCAGAAGTGAAGGCGGAAGGGGCACCAAAGGCGAGGACAGAGGAGCAAAACCGGTCCTACTACAATGGGGGGGCCGGTCCTACTACAATGGGGGGCAGGTCCTACTACAATGGGGGGCAGGTCCTACTACAATGGGGGGCAGGTCCTACTACAATGGGGGGGCAGGGTCCTACTACAATGGGGGGGCCGGTCCTACACTACAATGGTGGGGCCGGTCCTACTACAATGGTGGGCCGGTCCTGACTACAATGGTGGGCAGGTCCTACTACAATGGTGGGCAGGTCCTACTACAATGGTGGGCAGGTCCCTACTACAACTGGTGAGGCCGGTCCTACTACAATGGTGGGCCGGTCCTACTACAATGGTGGGCCGGTCCCTACTACAATGGTGGGCAGGTCCTACTACAATGGGTGGCGCAGGTGCCTACTACAATGGTGGGCCCGGGTCCTACTACTGGAGTGAACTCATATGTACTAATATAAACTGTAGTTGATTGAGATAGATAGATAGATAGGATTATATATATGATATTCTATCTATCTATCTATCCATCCATCCATCCACACACAGTGGGTCCCTCAATCCGTTCCAAATGGGACCATCGTATGTTTGGGGGATCCGTGCAATATAAAGTATAGGACAGTGGTCTACAACCAACGGACCTCCAGATGTTGCAAAACTACAACTCCCAGCAATGTACGGACAGCCGTTGGCTGTCCGGACATGCTGGGAGTTGTAGTTTTGCAAAAATCTGGAGGTTAGGATCGGTCCGATATGTCGGGGCCATCGTAGGTCGGGGGGGGGGGGGGGGGGGGGTCACTATATATATCTACACAAAACACATAAACACACTCAAATTATTAAAATGTCTATTTTTCCTAAACCGCATCCAGAGATCCTCACTGAACTAAACTGCTCTTTCACCCTCCCATCAAAAATGGTGCTGGAATGTAGCAATGATACAAAATGCTACTTTCTAGAAAAGTACGCAGAAGGAGATTTAACCAATAAACTGCTTTTAACACCCAATTCACACAACCCCTTTTGCCGACGTCACCATCATCTATAAAAACAACCTTGTACAGTTTTTTTTTCTGGTTAATAAAAGAAAGTATCGTCTCAGCTAACAGGTGTCTGGGTGAGTCTTTCTAGCACATGCACCGCGTCGGATAGAACTAATCAGGAAGGGGGCAGATCTTCACTGGGTACCAACCAGGATCATTTCACTACAATGGAGTCAATAGCAAAGCGCAGCAGACAAGATTTCAGGTTTGCTCCACCAGCCAACAGGTTGTCCCCTTTCTACAGTTTTCCAGCTTGGTCGTCCTTTGCCTCCAACTTCAGGGTCATCAGTCATGACCTAGAGGTTTTCTTCAAGGGTCTGTAGACCTGACCATAGCATTACACCCAAGTATTGTAAACGGGGGGGGGGGGGGGGGGGCTATCCTTGAGAATATCCAGCCCCTCAGAAACCAACATGTTGACGGGGAAGCCCATGGGCGTATAGGCTCACGTCACGTCCTAACAAATGAGCTTTTCTCCTGTCGATGTCACCAAGAAGATCAGATACAGGGGGCACAATGGAAAGCAATTTACATAAGGAGTCAACACAAATGACAAAAGAAGCTCAGAATCCCGCCAAGACCACAACACCCAGAGCGGGGCTGAAGGAATGGAACATCCCTGTAACAATAACAAAAGAAAGCTTTATCGCCCAAACCACAGCAGCTGCCCCCGACACGTCATCTTCTGTGGGAACCAACAGGTCAAACCGAACAAACTCCAACATAAGACAATAACCAAGTATAGACCCTGAACCGGCTTATTATCATGGATGTGTGATGGAGCAATAATGTCCTACCAAACAGTTCACCCTCTCCCCAAACCACCGTATATAACGGAGCCACAAGAAAAGGAACCGAGAAGTTCAGTGGAAGACAAGAAACATCATATGATCCATCATACGTGACAGGAAAGAGAACAAGTCACTATTGACAAAGGTCATATATACTTCCTGTTTTAGGTCTATAGGGGGCAGTATTATAAGTAGTTATATTCTTGTATATAGGAGGCAGTATTATAGTAGTTATATTCTTGTATATAGGAGCAGTATTTATAGTAGTTATATTCTTTGTACATAGGAGCAGTATTAAAGTAGTTATATTCTTGTATATAGGAGGCCAGTATTATAGTAGTTATATTCTTCTATATAGGAGCAGTATTATAGTAGTTATATTCTTGTATATAGGAGCAGTATTATAGGAGTTATATTCTTGTATATAGGAGAAGTATTATAGTAAGTTATATTCTTGTATACAGGAGGCAGTATTATAGTAGTTATATTCTTGTATACAGGAGGCAGTATTTATAGTAGTTATATTCTTCTATATAGGAGCAGTATTATAGTAGTTATATTCTTGTATATAGGAGCAGTATTATAGGAGTTTATATTCTTGTATATAGGAGCAGTATTATAGTAGTTATATTCTTGTATATAGGAGCAGTATTATAGTAGTTATATTCTTGTATATAGGAGCAGTATTATAGTAGTTATATTCTTGTATATAGGAGGCAGTATTATAGTAGTTATATTCTTGTATACAGGAGCAGTATTATAGTAGTTATATTCTTGTTATACAGGAGGGCAGTATTATAGTAGTTATATTCTTGTATACAGGAGGAGCAGTATTATAGTAGTTATATTCTTGTATATAGGAGCAGTATTATAGTAGTTATATTCTTGTATATATAGGAGCAGTATTATAGTAGTTATATTCTTGTATATAGGGGCAGTATTATAGTAGTTATATTCTTGTATATAGGAGCAGTATTATAGTAGTTATATTCTTGTACATAGGAGCAGTATTAAAGTAGTTATATTCTTGTATATAGGAGGCAGTATTATAGTAGTTATATTCTTGTGTATAGGAGCAGTATTATAGTAGTTATATTCTTGTATATAGAGGCAGTATTATAGTAGTTATATTCTTGTATATAGGAGCAGTATTATAGTAGTTATATTCTTGTACATAGGAGCAGTATTAAAGTAGTTATATTCTTGTATATAGGAGGCAGTATTATAGTAGTTATATTCTTGTATATAGAGGCAGTATTATAGTAGTTATATTCTTGTATATAGGAGCAGTATTATAGTAGTTATATTCTTCTATATAGGAGCAGTATTATAGTAGTTATATTCTTGTATATAGGAGCAGTATTATACGGAGTTATATTCTCTGTATATAGGAGAAGTATTATAGTAGTTATATTCTTGTATACAGGAGAGGCAGTATTATAGTAGTTATATTTCTTGTATACAGGAAGGCAGTATTATAGTAGTTATATTCTTCTATATAGGAGCAGTATTATAGTAGTTATATTCTTGTATATAGGAGCAGTATTATAGGAGTTATATTCTTGTATATAGGAGCAGTATTATAGTAGTTATATTCTTGTATATAGGAGCAGTATTATAGTAGTTATATTCTTGTATATAGGAGCAGTATTATAGTAGTTATATTCTTGTATATAGGAGCAGTATTATAGTAGTTATATTCTTGTATACAGGAGCAGTATTATAGTAGTTATATTCTTCTATATAGGAGCAGTATTATAGTAGTTATATTCTTGTATATAGGAGGGCAGTATTATAGTAGTTATATTCTTGCTATACAGGAGGCAGTATTATAGTAGTTATATTCTTCTATATAGGAGCAGTATTATAGTAGTTATATTTCTTGTATATAGGAGCAGTATTATAGGAGTTATATTCTTGTATATAGGTAGCAGTATTATAGTAGTTATATTCTTGTATATAGGAGCAGTATATATAGTAGTTATTATTCTTGTATATAGGAGCAGTATTATAGTAGTTATATTCTTGTATATAGGGAGCAGTATTATAGTAGTTACTATTCTTGTATATAGGAGGCACAGTATTATAGTAGTTATATTCTTGTATATAGGAGCAGTATTATAGTAGTTATATTCTTGTATATAGGAGCAGTATTATAGTAGTTATATTCTTGTATATAGGAGCAGTATTATAGTAGTTATATTCTTGTATACAGAGCAGTATTATAGTAGTTATATTCTTGTATATAGGAGGCAGTATTATAGTAGTTATATTCTTGTATATAGGAGCAGTATTATAGTAGTTATATTCTTGTATATAGGAGCAGTATTAAAGTAGTTATATTCTTGTATATAGGAGGCAGTATTATAGTAGTTATATTCTTGTGTATAGGAGCAGTATTATAGTAGTTATATTCTTGTATATAGAGGCAGTATTATAGTAGTTATATTCTTGTATATAGGAGCAGTATTATAGTAGTTATATTCTTGTACATAGGAGCAGTATTAAAGTAGTTATATTCTTGTATATAGGAGGCAGTATTATAGTAGTTATATTCTTGTATATAGAGGCAGTATTATAGTAGTTATATTCTTGTATATAGGAGCAGTATTATAGTAGTTATATTCTTCTATATAGGAGCAGTATTATAGTAGTTATATTCTTGTATATAGGAGCAGTATTATAGGAGTTATATTCTTGTATATAGGAGAAGTATTATAGTAGTTATATTCTTGTATACAGGAGGCAGTATTATAGTAGTTATATTCTTGTATACAGGAGGCAGTATTATAGTAGTTATATTCTTCTATATAGGAGCAGTATTATAGTAGTTATATTCTTGTATATAGGAGCAGTATTATAGGAGTTATATTCTTGTATATAGGAGCAGTATTATAGTAGTTATATTCTTGTATATAGGAGCAGTATTATAGTAGTTATATTCTTGTATATAGGAGCAGTATTATAGTAGTTATATTCTTGTATATAGGAGCAGTATTATAGTAGTTATATTCTTGTATACAGGAGCAGTATTATAGTAGTTATATTCTTGTATACAGGAGGCAGTATTATAGTAGTTATATTCTTGTATACAGGAGGCAGTATTATAGTAGTTATATTCTTGTATACAGGAGGCAGTATTATAGTAGTTATATTCTTCTATACAGGAGGCAGTATTATAGTAGTTATATTCTTGTATATAGGAGCAGTATTATAGTAGTTCTATTCTTGTATATAGGAGGCAGCATTTGATATTAACCATTTCTGTATCATTCTATTACAGTCCGGCAGTGTAGACACCTGCTATGGATTAGGACGGAGGAGGTTGGAGGGAACAGAGTTGTATGTTACACGAGATAAGATATATACACACATTAGACTGACGGGCCACATGTTGAGCAGCGGAGGATACAGACACATGTGGATTTCAGACACCGGGCAGGAAGCTGATCTCAGTTTTTCCATTTCAGGCAGAAGTGACTTGAGAGCTGCCCCTGTAGTCAGATGTTAGGGGGGCTTTATAGTGGTGACCCCAGGGGGCAGGTTACCTTCTGCAATTCATCATCAAGGATGCAGGTCATGAATGAAGGACAAGCCCTCGGCATGTGTTCTTCTAGGTTCTGGGACACGGTGATGCGCTGCTGCAGAGTTTAGTCACGTTCAGGATATGAGAAATCTGGGTGAGGCCACCATAGGAGTAGTTACCCAACTTTGCCAAAGACAGTAGAATACAGTTTGGAGACAATTGATATTTCCTCGGATGTTTATTTTTTTTTTAGGTTTATTTTTAACATTTCTGTGTAAAAGAGTCACCCATCCAGTTATTCAGCAGCTGCAGGCGGTTTTTTTTGTTTAACTCTTGTCTGACCAGAAAAACCCAAAATAATGGCCCATGCTCCACAAGGTTTCAATTTGTAGGTGGGAAATGAGGGATAAGGGTCATTTCCAATATAAATCCAACATAAGGGATTACGCCTTTGAAGGGACCATCTACATTACTGGGGAGATCTCCAGGAGTTTTCAGTTCCCCCACTTAAAGGGGTACTCCATCCCTAGACATCTTATACCCTATCCAATGGATAAGGGGATTGTGGGGGTCCTGCATGGAGAGAACTTCGCTCCGTGTTGGATGACTGGCGATACGGGGCAGAGGCTCGTGATGTCATGGCCACACCCCCTCAATGAAAGTCTATGGGAGGGGGCGTGGCGACAGCCACGCCCCCTCCCATAGACTTTCATTGAGGGGGCGTGACCATGACACCACGAGCCTCCAGCAGTGCACCCGACACATTTAAAAAAATGAACACCAGGTGCAGAAGGGAGATTGCCGGGGTCCCCAGCGGCGGGACCCTCATGATCAGACATCTTATACTATCATCTTTGGATAGGCGATAAGGTGTCTAGGGGCAGAGTACCCCTTTAATGGTGCGTTTACACTGCGGAATCACAGCTAGATGAATTCCGCGAGCGGAGATTCCGCCTGGCGGCCGCCGGTGAGGTTGCGTTGGCGCTAGGGCCACTGAGCCGTCTCCATTGACGGCTATGCAGTGCTCGTGGAATCCGCGCAAAGAATGAACATGTTCTTTCTTTGCGCGGAACAATTTCAGCAGCGGAATTGTCCACCGCGGAAATTCCACAGTGTGAACAGGTCTCGCGGAGACCCATTCACACCGCGGAATTCCGTAGTATGAAGGCACCCTAATGGAGAAATCCCCTCTTGACCACCAAGTTGCTACTCCCGCATATTATTGATATTTATAGAGGGGTTCCCCGAACTTTGTTAAACACCAGTGGTCTCCAAATTGTGGCCCTCCAGATGTTGCAAAACTACAACTCTAGAGATATATATATATTTTGGTTGAGTCATGTCAATGTGGAGGTCGGTGGAGAGAATGACAGCAAGAAGTCGGCCAACAGACCTTAGAGCAGCGATTCCCAACCAGTGTGCCTCCAGCTGTTGCAAAACTACAACTCCCAGCATGCCCGGAACGCCAACAACTATCTGGGAATGCTGAGAATTGTATTTTTGCAACAGCTGAAGAGCTGCAGGTTGGAGAACAACGATACAGAGCAGTGTTTCCCAACCTGGGTGCCTCCAGCTGTTGCAAACCTACAGCTCCCAGCATGGCCGGACGGCCCCTTGACTGGTGTACACCATGTAGAGCGTTCAGGTGGAGTAAGCACAAGTCAATGCTGCCGAGATGTGTCACATGACCACGCCAATCCGCATCCGCCAAGCCCTGAGAACGGAGCCCAAGATTATGGCGCATTGGCTGCATGGGAATAGGATGTCAATGTGTAAGTCAGGAAATCCTGGACTCGTGTACGAGGTCCCTACGAAATATAGACACCCAGCGCCGAACCCTTCACACACCCGTTACCTAACACACAAGGAATGTCAACCAGGCCGGGCAACGCATTATACAAGAAAAATCCCACCGTGGTCCAGAGGGGGGGCAAAAAAACGGGACGGAGGAGCCTCGGAGAAAAAGGGGAACCCCACCCAAAGAAAACAAGGGTCCGAGTGACTATGGACAACTGTAATTAGTCACTTCCATCCCCGTGATCTCCGGCGCCAATGGATTCCATGAGAAAAGGTGGAACGAACCAGAAGACCATCCACAAGGCTCCGGCTTCTCAAGCCAAACATGACGCTGGGAGTTATAGTTTTGCAACAGCTGGAGGCACGCCGTTTTGGAAACACAGGTCTGGATACACTTATCTTGTTCCGTTCTAGGAGAACATGACACAAAGTATCACCAATGACCTTTAACCTTCAGCAGAAACCGTGAACCTTGAATAGACCGTAAAAGGAACCGAAGATTTACCAAGTCCTTCACGTATCGATCCGTTTACAAGCTTATTTTTTAGCTTACCAGGGTGCCTCCAGCTGTTGCAAAACTACAACTCCCAGCATGCCCGGGCATGCTGGCAGTTGTAGTCTAGCAACAGCTGGAGGCACCCTAGTTGGGAGACACTGTATCAAGGATACAAGTAGATCTATGGACGGGGGGGGGGGGGGGGGGGGGGAGAAATACAATGTCCAAAAACCAGTCCCATCACCTGAAGGCAAAGCAGCCTCCAATGTCTGTCATGTGATTATCAGCACTATTATTCGAGTGGTTCTTGTGTATGCATTGTGCTCTATTGTTTTAGCTGATGTGGCAGGCATGGGGGGTGGTTTAGGCCACACAGATTGCAATTCCATCACTGAAATGATTTCCTAATGCTGCCTAGGTTTCCCATGAATCCTCTGGCTTTGCAGATAGAGAGAGGGTGTGGAGTCTGATCACTGCACCTGGTCTTCTAATTAGGCTGCTGGAGGTCACCTGATCAGGGCTCATTCACACGGCAGACAGTCAGCTTGCAGCAGGCGCCGCCGCGGGCATTGGCTGCAGAACCACACAGCAGTCCGGTGAAACTCCGCTGCAGCGATTTCCTGGAGTTCCTCTTTAACAGTGACGCCAAGTCCTTTAGCCGTCATTGGGGGAGATTTATCAAAAGGATTTAGACAGTTTTTTTTTCCCCGTCGCACAGAAAGTCAAAGTCTAAATACGTGCGACTTTTTCACGCCTTTTGCTTTAGAGGATTTTTAGAACATGATGCATTCTAGTCTATTTTAGACGGAAAAATGCCTGCTGAAGCAAGTTTAAAAGGGGTACTCCGATGGAAATTTTTTATTATAATTATTTTTTTTTTGTTTAAATCAACTGGTGCCAGAGCGTTAAACAGATTTGTAAATTACTTAATTACTATTAAAAAAAAAATCTTAATCCTTCCAATACTTATCTGCTGCTGTTATGATCTACAGGAAGTTCTTTTCTATTTGAATTTCCTTTCTGTCTGACCACAGTGCTCTCTGCTGACACCTCTGTCCATTTTAGGAACTGTCCATAGTAGGAGAGGTTTTTTATGGGGATTTTCTCCTACTCTGGACAGTTCCTAAAATGGACAGAGGTGTCAGCAGAGAGCACTGTGGTCAGACAAAGGAAATTCAAAAAGAAAAGAACTTCCTGTGGATCATAACTGCAGCTAAGTACTGGAAGGATTAAGATTTTTTTTTAAATAAAAAGTAATTTACAAATCTGTTTAACCTTCTGGCACCAGTTGATATATATATATATATATATATATAAAAATAAATAAAGGTTCAGTGGAGTACCCCTTTAAATACAATCTTAACCATAGATCCCGAAGTCCGTGCGCAGAATTTATCCAGAGCCGTGCGACTTTTGATTTAGGCGCACAATAGACCGGCCCATCGCTCTGTAGGTTGGTCTACATTGATGCGGGAAATAGACAAATTTGATAAATTCCCCCCCCCCCCCCCCCATTGTGTCTATGGTGGGGCGCCCCAGCGTTCCACCGACCCTCCTAGTGTTCCGCTGTCAGTCTTCAATGCAGATTCGGAATTCTATTAATGAACCAGAAAGCTTAGGATGAACAGAACTGCTGCGATGCATGGAAGGAAAGTAATGGAGGGATAGGAATACTAAATGTGCATTGCTGTAGTGAAGAGGTGGCATTGCCAGACCGGCGGCACATTTGGCGCAAGGTTTTTTTTTTTTGTTTTGCGCTGGATAAAGAGAAGCCTCCAATCGGCGTCTGGTCAGGCCCGGCTGCTGAGTGTCACTTTTCCCTCTTGCAGACTCATCCTTTCTTCTGCAGATCAGACGCGGCCAGGAAACCCCAGCCTGATGTCAGCAGAATCCACTTCCCCCTTCATGTGCAGGTGCAGAGGGACAGATCGGCCCCACAAGGGCATCGCCAGCGTGGCTCAAAAAAAAAAAAAAAAAAAAAAAAAAAAAAACACTTTCTAGAACTTTCATTTTAAATACGTTAATAAAAAATATATAGTTTTATTCCAGGAAGCCTCATTGTCTTAACGCCATATTGTTCAATGCGGCCGTAGGTCCCTAGAGTTGTTCACCTAGCGAATAAAATTCCGATAAAACAGTGAAGACCAACAAATGGATCTATATACTTTACAGCAGTGTTTCCCAACCAGGGTGCCTCCAGCTGTTGCAAAACGACAACTCACAGCATGCCCGGACAGCCTAAGGGCTGTCCGGGCATGCTGTGAATTGTAGTTTTGCAACAGCTGTAGGCACAATGGTTGGAGCCTTTGTCTGTCCGAGCATGCTGGGAGTTGTAGTTTTGCAACAGCTGGAGGCACAATGGTTGGAGCTTTTGGCTGTCTGGGCATGCTGATAGTTGTAGTTTTGCAACAGCTGGAGGCACAATGGTTGGAGCCGTTGGCTATCCGGGCATGCTGAGAGTTGTAGTTTTGCAACAGCTGGAGGCACAATGGTTGGAGCTTTTGGTTGTCTGGGCATGCTGGGAGTTGTAGTTTTGGAACAGCTGGAGGCACAATGGTTGGAGCCTTTGGCTGTTCAAGCATGCTGGGAGTTGTAGTTTTGCAACAGCTGGAGGCACAATGTTTGGAGCTTTTAGCTGTTCGGGCATGCTGGGAGTTGTAGTTTTGGAACAGCTGGAGGCACACTGGTTGGGGAAAAACTAACTTTATGGTTAATGAAAATCTATGAAACAACAATAATATAAAATTATAAAATAAGTAAAAAAAAATAATAATAATAATAATAAAAATTGTGCTCCTGTCCCTTTAAGTGATCATACAGCGAGGGCAGCGCAGGGCACATACTTCCTGCTTTGAACCCTTCATTGACAGAAGAGAATCGCACCTTTTACTGGCTTGGAAATATCCGGAAGCCTCCGGTGGGCGACAAACAGAAGGCGCATTCAGAGACTCCCCTCCGGCCCTGGACTCTGTATAAACCATTCACAGGACAAGTTCCTGATCTTAAATAGGGAGGTCCCCAGGATTAGAAAACCATAAATACACCACACAGCGCCACCCTTGCCCACAGGTTGTGTGTGATATTACAACTGGACTGAGCTGCATCACCCCACAGTTTTGTGCAGGTTCTAGAAGTCCTGGATCACAGCTTTAACATACAGCAGTGTTCTCCAACTAGTCCCACAACTACAAGTCCCATCATGCCCTGACAGCCAGTAGTTTGGCTAAGCTGGACTCCACAGGGTTTCCCCATCCAGTGCGCCTCCTGCTGTTGCAAACCTACAACTCCCAGCTTGTCAGGAGTTGTAGTTTTGCCACAGCAGGAGGCGCACTGGTTGGGAACCACTGTTGGGGTACGTTCACACGAGCGGATCCCTAGTGTATTTTACGCTGCGGATCCGCCGCTGTATGGTGCCTTCACATGTGCCTGCTCGGATCGGCAATACGCCACTACGAGCAGGTACACTGAAGCGAGGTGCGTACTCTCACACATCGCGGCCGCTCCCCCTGTTCTACGAGCTAGGCCGAGAGCTGCGAGTAGGCTGCGGGTGCATGCGGCGACTCCCACCTCTGTGTGTCTGCTCATAGCGGCGTATTGCTGCTCCAAACAGGCACATTCATACGCTGGGGATCCGCTCGTGTGAAAGGGGGCGTTCACACGCTATTACCGTTTCCCGCTGCGAGTTACGCCATCATGGATTTAAATGGGTCTACAGACAGTCTGCAATAATGTCCGATTTACGGACTGTCCGCGGACACATTCAAATGAATGGAAGCGAAACTCGCAACGGGTTACAAGCGTGTGAACACACCCTTAAAGGCTATTCACACGGCAGTATTTCCGTTTGCGGAATTCCGCTTCAAATGAAAGTCCGATAGGCTTCGAATAGGATTTTCGCACTCCCATTGACACTTCTGAATTTCCGCTTGCGGAATTCCAACTCAAATAAAAACCCATAAACTTCTATGGGATTCCGCACTCCCATTCACACTTCTGAATTTCCGCAAGCGGAAATTCAGAAGTGTGAATGGGAGTGCGGAATCCCATAGAAGTTTATGGGTTTTTATTTGAGGCGGTGTTCCGCATGTGGAAATTCTGCGGTGTGAATAGACCCTTATAGGGTCTGTAGGAATCGAGGTTTCCTTATTTTAAGTTCACAGGTTGCACCAAGACCACAAGTACAACCCACAATTATTTCCTCGCCATAGGAGCGCCTACAGGTCGTGCTGCGGCATCTTGGTGTTCCAGTCTCCCTGGATTCCGTGTTCACGTTCCGGTGGAAGAGACATTAGATATTTGCTCTTGGAAAGTGCGCGGGGCGAGAAGTAGGTCAAACACGTCCCCTTGTGCCGCTCCCATCTCTGAAGAGTGAGCCGACCTCGTCCCTCAGCGTAAGCGAAAACACAGCTCCCTGGCAGCTCCGCCGAGCAAGACGAGCTGCTAAGACTCCAGACAAAAGCCAAAAAAATAAACTAATCGAAAAAGGAAGAAATGGCTCCGCGTTATTAGCCGACCGCACGCTGTCAGCAGGAGGGACCCGCCATGTTCTATCCAGCCCCACGTACCCTACAGACAGCGAGGGGTTAACTCCCAATCACCTGTAAAATACCGAGCAGATAACTCGTCGCATCAGCTCCTTGCGTCCTTTTAAAAAGGGATCGTTCACACTTGGGGAGGAAACTGTCGGGATCCTCAAGGGATTCGGCGCGTATTCCGCGTTACGTTTCGCGCAGATTCCGCTTCGAATCGGACTCCTATTTATTTTTAAATGCGATTTCTGCAACTGTTCATTTTCACATATTTCCAACGTGAATTCCACCGGATGAATAGACGTGGGCACGGCGAACGGCTTCCGGGGAGAGAGGCGCGCACATCACCGGAGGTATGTAGCCAGAGGAAGGGGGGGGGGGGGGGTTTGGCCAAATCGGGCAGAGTCGATGTTTGGACTCTGGACCCCAGGACAGGCAAGGGCTCCTGAAATGCACAGAATATCGGCATGAGTTATTGGCCGGAAAGCTCGCGGAATATCGTATCGGCTGTAAAAAATCAATATCGGTCGATCCCCAGTGAGATGCACCAAATTAGCTGGCGTGAGCCAACTGAGAAAACCTGATACATCATTAGACTGTGTTCATACTATGTTTAGACTCAATCACAGGTACTTGTCAGTATGCTGCCTAGTACGGGATGGCGACGTATACTGTGGTGGAGAGCAGCAGATGCCATTCAAAGAATCACAATTTACGCTATTTTGACTGGACAATGCAGCAGACGACACTTCTAAGGGTAGGAACACACTACGTTTTGGACCCCCATTAATTGTCTCAGCGGACCCCATTGAATTCTACAATCGAAGGAGTCACCTAGTGACTCATTTCGGGACGTATGCGCTATTTCAAAAGCGCAACAGCCCCTGTCATGAGTGCGCTTAAAATGGCGCATATGTCCCGTACATAGTCACTAGGGGGTGACTGTTCGGCAGCAGAAGTGAATGGGGTCCACTGCTCCCGTTAACAGTATACGTCGGCTTCCCGTTTTTGTGGCAGAACCCCGCAGCGCGGAAACAGCATTCCGAACATTTACTTACGAATGCTGGCCAGTGGAGTACCCCTTTAAAGTAGCATATACAGCCTGAACGGGAGAAGCCAGGTGACTCCTTTCAGGCCATTTAAATAAATGGCACCAGCGCAGTGGGAACCCAGCCTTAGGGTACGTTCAGACAAGTGGATTTACAGCACATTTTATGTTGTAGATCCGCCGCTGAAGAACCTCTGTCTGGTGCCTTTATATGTGTCTGCTCGGAGGGGCAATATGCCGCTACGAGCAGACACACTGAAGCGGTGTGCGAGTTGCCGAGCACGTGCCGTGTACTTGCACACATCGCGGCCGCTCCCCCTGCTCAATGAGCTAGGCCGAGAGCTGCCATGATGTGAGAGTATACTGCGCATGCGCACATCACAGTGTGTCTGCTCGTAGCGGTGTATTGCGGCTCCGAGCAGGCACATGTAAAGGCAGCATCTAGGAGGTCCTTCAGCGGCGGATCCGCAGCAAAATATGCGCGTAAAATCCGCTTGTCTGAATGTACCCTTACACTGCCTGCTCCAAGAATGAGGGGAATGAACTCTGAATGTAAATAGAGGGCAGGCTGGAAAGTGAGGGGGGACAAGAAGAGAGGCTGTGGCACTAGAGCATCTTGGCTCCACCTCCTTGACATTTGGCTGACATGTGCCTGTCAAGAACATAGAAATCAAATGTATAATGTTATATCTATATCGGCAAATCTCATCAACTTTCAAATACAACGCTGCTTCTCACTTTATAATGGGCAACGATTGGTCTCAACACCAACACACAAACCATTAACTCTATGACTTTGGGCCTTTTTTATTATTTTTTATTGGGGGTCGAAAATTTTTAGATGGATTTATCAAGTTCAAACTACAGAGTTCTATGTATACCCGAGTGGTCTACAGAATCCAGTCCCTCCCTATTCCACAACCTCCTGGGCGCTGGCAGTTCGCCCTGTTGCCGTGACAACAACAAGCGCCCAATGTTGCCAAATGTTTCTTTTGTTGCGGACCGGCAACAATGTTTCCGCCCTCGATGACTCCAGCTGTAAAAGCAAAAGTGGTGGAGATCCATTGCTCAATTGGCGACACAACAACGACAAACACGTTGGCGTCACAACCCTCCCCGCGCATCGCCGGCCTCATCCGCCTCTTATGGAGCCAGACACCAAATTAACTCCTGGAAGTTGAGGAACTGGTTTTTCTAGTTAAAGTACAAATGAGAATTTTATGCGTTAGAAGATCCAGGTGCGGATTCCAACAATGCAGACTATGCTGATGTGCAGAGGGAACCCTGAGGCTAGCAAGAGCCCTCACCCATTTTAAAAAGGGGAACTCTACATATGGCGTCACCTTCACACAATGTGTTGGTTGAGCCAAATGCTTACATTCATGGGGGGAGGTTGATCACGAGAACTAATTGTCAAGTAAGTGGTCGGCCAACACATTTGACATTGCCTAGCAGCTTTGTTCTACTCTAGTGGTCTGCAAACTGTGGACCTCTAGATGTTGCAAAACTACAACTCCTAGCATGCCAGGACAGCCAACAGAAGATTGCCTAGCAGCTTTGTTCTACTCTAGTGGTCTGCAAACTGTGGACCTCTAGATGTTGCAAAACTACAACTCCTAGCATGCCAGGACAGCCAACAGAACATTGCCTAGCAGCTTTGTTCTACTCTAGTGGTCTCCAAACTGTGGACCTATAGATGTTGCAAAACTACAACTCCTAGCATGCCAGGACAGCCAACAGAACATTGCCTAGCAGCTTTGTTCTACTCTAGTGGTCTCCAAACTGTGAACCTCAAGGCGTTGCAAAACTACAACTCCTAGCATGCCAGGACAGCCAACGGAACATTGCCTAGCAGCTTTGTTCTACTCTAGTGGTCTCCAAACTGTGGACCTATAGATGTTGCAAAACTACAACTCCTAGCATGCCCGGACAGCCGTTGGCTGTCCGGGCATGCTAGGAGTTGTAGTTTTACAACATCTGGGAGGTCCACAGTTTGGAGACCACCAGAGAAGAACAAAGCTCTAGTACCTACCCATAATCATTATTAAAAAGGAGAACTGCAGTGCAATATAAACTTTGTATTGGGGATAAGTTATGGATCGTGGGGGGTCCGACCGCTGGGACCCCCCCCCCGCAATCTCCTTTATAGGGTCGCAGCAGTATGCTGGAAGGGGGCGTTCCGTCCCCGCATAATGCAGAGGCCAACATGTATCCCATAGAGCTACATGGAGGGGGTCTGCCACGGCTTCCTGGCGGGGACCATACAACGCTTTCTTCAGACTGCTGCGGCCCCGTACAGGAGATTGCAGGGGGGGCTCCAGCGGTCGGACCCCCGCAATCTATAACTTATCCCCTATCCTTCAGGTTATATATATATATGTTATAGAGCAATGTCCATTGAGTTGAGGTCCCCCGTTTGGAGACCACTGTTCCATTCTACAGGGAAAGTGGATATTTGGTTGCATCCGCCATCAGCCAACGAAGCCCCCGCGGAAAGCCATATACAGTAATCGTCAACCGACCGCACATGACTACCGATGCGTCAGCAGAAATTCTAAATGACATTTTAATCCGACGTTAAGGAACAAGTGACCCCGGGGCCAACGAGGAACACAAAGGAGCTTAAGAGAAAACAAACAGAAGAGGCCGATTGTATTGTCGCTTCCCAATATAAAAAAAAAAAACGTGCAACGTCACTTCCACAAAGCGGAGCGCTCAAAATAGCTTCACAGCTTCTGCAGGTGGAGGAGACTTTAGTGACTGTCACGCCCCGTACGTGAGGGAGGAACGAGCATTCGATATGTGACAAGAAGAGGGAAGTCTTCAATTTGTTTGTTACACGAATACGGGGGAAGTTCTATAAGACGGCCGCCAAAAAAAATATTGCGCTGCAGTCATAATGCATGGTCTGGACACGGGGGGGGGGGGGGGGGTCTTCTCAGAGTGAGCGGGTTTCATTGTATTGTTACTGTAGCACAGTGTTTCCCCCAACCAGAGTGCCTCCAGCTGTTGTTAAAACTACAACTTCCAGCATGCCCAGACAGCCATTAGCTACAGCTGGAGGCCCCCTGCTTTGGAAACACAGCTGTATATATATCTCCCATGTAAAAAAGGAAGACACAGGCATGCTGGAAGTCGTAGTTTTGCAACAGCTGGAGAGCAATGATATAGAGCAGTGTTTTCCAACCTGGGTGCCTCCAGCTGTTGCAAAACTACAACTCCCAGCATGCCCGGACAGCCAAAGGCTGTCCGGGCATGCTGGGAGTTGTAGTTTTGCAACAGCTGGAGGTCCACAGTTTGAAAAACACTGGAATAGATGCACAGTGGCTGCAAAAAACATTAGGCATGCTGGGAGTTAAAGTTTTGCAACAGCTGGAGAAACCCAGGTTGGGGAAACACTGCTGTATATTTCTCCCATGTTAAAGGAAGACACAGGCATGCTGGGAGTCGTAGTTTTGCAACAGCTGGAGAGCAATGATTTAGAGCAGTGTTTTCCTAACCAGGGTGCCTCCAGCTGTTGTAAAACTACAACTCCCAGCATGTCCAGACAATGGCTGTCCAGGCATGCTGGAAGTTGTAGTTTTGCAACAGCTGGAGGCACCCTGGTTAGGGAAACACTGCTGTATAGGTCTCCCATGTTAAAGGAAGACACAGGCATGCTGGGAGTCGTAGTTTTGCAACAGCTGGAGAGCAATGATATTGAGCAGTGTTTCCCAACCAAAGTGCATCCAGCAGTTGCAAAACTACAACTCCCAGCATGCCCGGACAGCCAAAGGCTGTCCGGGCATGCTGGGAGTTGCAGTTTTGCAACAGCTGGAGGTCCACAGTTTGAAAAACACTGGAATAGATGCATAGTGGCTGAAAAAACAACATTGGCCATGCTGGGAGTTGAAGTTTTGCAACAGCTGGAGGCCCCCTGGTTGGGGAAACACTGCTGTAGCAGGTTACTGTGCATCCTGTTCGCTCTTTCGTGTAACTCCGCCACATGATTCGCACTTTACTCGCTGCTGACAGCAGGAAAAACTGCTCTAACCCCAGCGCCTGAGAAGAAATTATCTCACTGACCGCACCTTCACGACGAGTCTGGAGGGAAGCCATTAAAGACAAGAGCAAATGGGGGAAGGGGGGGTTATCCTAAAAACACCCCCCCCCCCCCCATCCTTCCCGCCATCCAACCAATATAAAAAGAAGAAACAATCATAATTGTGCTGAACTGATCAGATTATACAACATAGTCCCATATACCCAGTGCACAATGCCGTGTGTTTATATATTTAGATATTTAACCCCTTCAATGTGCACTGGCAGCTAAACGAAATTTCCTAGGAAAGCTAAATAAATAAAAAATAAAAAAAAGTTGCCAAAAGCAACAAAAGGGGAAAAGTTTATTCAAGGGGAAAAAAATAAACAAGGTCTACAAAAAAAAAACGTCCCAACAGATGCACGCTACACGGGGTCAGGGGTCAGCGGTGGTCTCCAACGTGTGGCTCTACAGCTGGTGTAAAGCTGCATGCTGGGAGTAGTAGTTACACTATGGGATGGAGAGCCACGATACGGCTGGGAGAATGAATGCAGTAAATGCAGTGTGCATGCTATGTACTAGACCAGTGTGCCTCCAGCTGTTGCAAGACTACAACTCCCAGCGTGCTCGGACAGTCTAAGAGCCAAGCGTTGAGCAGAATACGAGTTGCAAGCAAGACACAGCATTGCAGCTTGATTTTAGTCCAGTGGTCTTCAAATGGTGGAGCTCCAGCTGTTGCATAACTACAACTCCCAGTATGCCCGGACAACTGTTGGCTACAGCTGGAGGCACCCTGGTTGGGAAGCACGGCTGTGTGTTTCTCCCATGTAAAAGAAAGACACGAGCATGCTGGGAGTTGTAGTTTTGCAACAGGTTGGAGAACAATGGTATAAAGCAATGTTTCCCCAACCAGGGTGCCTCCAGCTGTTGCCAAAATACCATTCCCAGCATGCCTCAACAGCCAATGACTATCCGGGCATGCTGAGAGTTGTAATTTTGCAACAGCTGAAGAGCCGCAGGTTGGAGAACCACATTAAAGCAAAGTTTCCCAAGCAGGGTGCCTCCGGCTGTTGCAAAACTACAACTCCCAGCATGCCTGGACAGCCATTGGCTACAGCTGGAGGCACCCTGATTGGGAAACACAACTGTATGTTTCTTCTATGTAAAAGAAAGACATGGGCATGCTGGGAGTTGTAGTTTTGCAACAGCTGGAGAGCAATGATATAGTGCAGTGTTTCCCAACCATGGTGCCTCCAGCTGTTGCAAAACTACAATTCCCAGCATGCCCGGACAGATGTTTATATAAACCTTACATATGTTAACACAACACAATTAAGCTGAATGGGACCCGCATCACCCCATGGAGGTCCCAATCAGTGAGGGCATTATAGGGCAGGGGCTCAAGCCCCCCCTTCTGGGTCTTTGTGTGCACATCCCTGAAGAGCAATGTTTCCCAACCTGGGTGCCTCCAGCTGTTGCCAAACTACCATTGTCAGCATGCTTGAACAGCCAACGACTATCCAGGTATGCTGAGAGTTGTAGTTTTGCAACAGCTGAAGAGCCAAAGGTTGGAGATCAATGATATGGAGCAAAGATTCCAAAACGGCGTGCCTCCAGCTGTTGTCAAACTACCATTCCCAGCATGCTTGAACAGCCAACGACTATCCAGGCATGCTGAGAGTTGTAGTTTTGCAAAAGCTGAAGAGCCAAAGGTTGGAAAACAATGATATGGAGCAAAGTTTCCCAAGCAGGGTGTCTCCAGCTGTTGCAAAACTACAACTCCCAAGATGCCCAGACAACCGTTGGCTACAGCTGGAGGCACCCTGGTTGGGAAGCACGGCTGTGTGTTTCGCTCATGTAAAAGATAGACACAGGCATGCTGGGAGTTGTAGTTTTGCAACAGCTGGAGGTCCACAGTTTGCATCTATTCCAGTGTTCCTCAAACTGTGGACCTCCAGCTGTTGCAAAACTACAACTCCCAGCATGCCCGGACAGCCTTTGGCTGTCCGGGCATGCTGGGAGTTGTAGTCTTGCAACAGCTGGAGGCACCCTGGTTGGGAAGCATGGCTGTATGTTTCTCTCATGTAAAAGAAAGACACGGGAATGCTGGGTGTTGTAGTTTTGCAACAGCTGGAGAGCAATAATATAGAGCAGTGTTTCCCAACCAGGGTGCCTCCAGCTGTTGTAAAACTACAACTCCCAGCATGCCCGGACAGCCTTTGGCTGTCCGGGCATGCTGGGAGTTGTAGTCTTGCAACAGCTGGAGGCACCCTGGTTGGAAAACACTGCTCTATATCATTGCTCTCCAGCTGTTGCAAAACTACAACTCCCAGCATGCTCGGACAGCGCTTTGGCTCTCCGGGCATGCTGGGAGTTGTAGTTTTGCAACAGCTGGAGGTCCACAGTTTGAAGACCACTGGAATAAATGCATAGCGGCTGCAAAAACATTGGGCACACACACACACCATACCTCTACCTGAGCGGATGCCTCCCACTGAGGATACCAGGGGCCCCATTGACTGTAGGGGCCAAGATACCTGGGGCCAGTATTTCCCCATCGTTTTCGAGCGCTACGCGTGTAGCATTTACCACGGATGATAAACAGAACAAATATCGTTCCACATGAAGCCATTCGGATGGTTACGTCTGTGTTTGGCGCAGAGCGCCGCAACACGGCCAATAGATTTCCGGAGAATATGAAGGTTTTGCACCAATCCCGTGCGGTCAGAATACAAAGGGTCAATTCTAAAAATAATACAAAATAAAAGCTATAACAATATTTATATAGTGCGACTATAAATAACCACATTAAACTGGAGAACCGTGCGGAGCGGAGGCGACTTTCGTTTCTCTTTTACGAAAAGTAGCGCAAACATTCTAAAAGGTATTTTTGCTCGGAATGTCCAGTCTTCAAATTGACAGGATCAATCATGTGAAATCCGGGGAGCGGCAGCGCAGTCACAGCGCCGCATCATCTGACTATCCACGGGAACGGCGACAAGAAAAAGAACAAAGTCCAGACTTGTCCTGGAATCTTCTAATTTGGCGCAGATTTTATGGATTAAATGTATCAGATTATGTCAAAACCGGGAAAACCATCAATATTTCCCCCCGATCCCCCCCCCCCCCCCCCCCCCCCCCGATCATGAACAATCAGGACCCCGGGGGAGATTAGGAACTTTTCCTACAGGTTTCTAGAGAAGCCCCAGAGCTGATCCCTGATGATCCCCGCAGCAGCAGATCCCTGATCCCCGCAGCAGCAGATCCCTGATCCCCGCAGCAGCAGATCCCTGATCCCCGCAGCAGCAGATCCCTGATCCCCGCAGCAGCAGATCCCTGATCCCCGCAGCAGCAGATCCCTGATCCCCGCAGCAGCAGATCCCTGATTATAAAGTCAAGTACAAAACACAACAACAAGTTCTTAATTGATATTTGAAGTAGCAGAAAGTTTTGTTTTACTTGTGGGCGAAGTGATTACAAAACAGACTTTAACCAAAGCATTGGCGGAGCAAGTTCTCTGGTAAGTGTTATTGCATCAGACAATGAGGGTGCAAAGAGTGAGGGGCAGAGGGGGGCAAGTCAGTGGTGTCCAAACTGTGGCCCTCCAGTTGTTGCAAAGCTACAACTCCCAGCATGCCCGGACAGCCGTTGGCTGTCCGGGCATGCTGGGAGTTGTAGTTTTTTTTTGCAACATCTGGAGGGCCACAGTTTGGACACCACTGGGGTAAGTGTTATTGCATCAGGCAATGAGGGGGCAAAAGAGTGAAGGGGGGGCAGAGCTGGAGGGGGCAAAAGAGTGAAGGGGGGGGGCAGAGCTGGAGGGGGCAAAAGAGAGAGTCAGGGGGGCAGAGCTAGAGGGGGCAAAAGAGAGAGTCAGGGGGGCAGAGCTGGAGGGGGCAAAAGAGAGAGTCAGGGGGGCAAAATAGAGTCAGGGGGGCAAAATAGAGTCAGAGGGCAGAGCTGGAGGGGGCAAAAGAGTGAGGGGGGGGCAGAGCTGGAGGGGGCAAAAGAGTGAAGGGGGGCAGAGCTGGAGGGGGCACAGAGTCAGGGGGTAGAGTTGCCCCCAATGGCTCCAGGGGGTCATCATACCCTTCTAGTGACTCTGGGGTGTCTTACCTCCAGGATCTCCTCCAGGTCCTTCAGGGTCAGGCAGGTGTACTTGTCCAGGATTTTGGTTTTGCTCTCATCGAACTCCTTGGTGGCTTGTTTCCAGTTGGGCTCCTCCAGGACTTGGAATATGGCCGCCCCAATAGACAAGTAGAAGATGATGGCCGAGGTGAGGAGGGGCCCCCTGTCCACCATGGTCGCGGCTGCACTCACTCTCCCCTAGTGCCCTGTGGCATGGACCCTCCACCCCGGAGCCCCTCGCACCAGCTGTTTGAATTTGGTGCACCCTCCGCGCATGCGCGCTGCGCCGCTCTAACGACTTTTTCTTTGCTACAAAGTATCGGGAGTTTAATGTCACAAGGTTCCGGCTGCGCTGAGAATGTCGGGGCCGGTGGAGATCCCCGCGGTGTGAGACCCCGAGGAGCGCCGCATGGAGCGCAGCGGAGCCGCATGTAGTGAGGACTGAGACCAGACACGTGTGCGGCTCCGGCTCCTCGGGCTTCATATTTGTAGAGAGTGAATCAGGGAGGAGATAGGAGAGACCGCCCCGGGACAGAGCCCCGACACCGGGGAGAAGAGCACGGCCCCCCGCCTCCTCCTGAACCCCGACACCGGGGAGAAGAGCACGGCCCCCCGCCTCCTCCTGAGCCCCGACACCGGGGAGAAGAGCACGGCCCCCCGCCTCCTCCTGAGCCCCGACACCGGGGAGAAGAGCACGGCCCCCCGCCTCCTCCTGAACCCCGACACCGGGGAGAAGAGCACGGCCCCCCGCCTCCTCCTGAACCCCGACACCGGGGAGAAGAGCACGGCCCCCCGCCTCCTCCTGAGGACACTGTGGGGACCGCACTGATGGAGAACACTATGGGGGTACAGAGGACCCCACTGATGGAGAACACTATGGGGGACCCCACTGATGGACAAAACTATGGGGGTACAGGGGGCCCCACTGATGGAGAACACTATGGGGGGCCCCACTGATGGAGAACACTATGGGGGGCCCCACTGATGGAGAACACTATGGGGGGGGGCCCCACTGATGGAGAACACTATGGGGTACAGGGGACCCCACTGATGGAGAACACTATGGGGGCCCCACTGATGGAGAACACTATGGGGTACAGGGGACCCCACTGATGAAGAACACTATGGGGGACCCCACTGATGGAGAACACTACGGGTCACAGGGGAGGGGACCCCATTGATGGATAACACTATATGGGGGTACAGGGAACCCTACTGAGAGAACACTATGGGGGTACAGGGGATCCCATTAATGGATAAGACTATGGGGGTACAGGGGACCTCACTAATGGATAACACTATGGAGAACCCCACTGATGGATAACACTATGGGGGACCCCACTATTGGATAACACTATGGGGACCCCACTGATGGATAACACTATGGGGGTTCGGGGGACCCCACTGATGGATAACACTATGGGGGACCCCACTGATGATAACACTATGGGGGACCCCACTGATGATAACACTATGGGGAACCCCACTGATAGATAACATTATGGGGGACCCCACTGATGATAACACTATGGGGGTGCAGAGGATCCCACTGATAGAGAACACTATGGGGGACCCCACTGGTAGATAACATGGGGGTACAGGGGGACTCCAGCAGTGTGTGTCGGGGGGGGGGACCGTTGTTCTTGCACATTTTCGTTTCCTGTTTGTGTAAATAAAGTTGTGTTGTCATGTAATTTCTCTCCTTTCTGGTCGCTCTATTGCGTTTGTCTCTTGCATTCACATGATTATCTGTCCTGATCTAATGTGTTTTACAGCTGAGGGTTTGTTACAGTACATCCTGTCTAGGCCGTCAGCACTCGGCTCTCCTGTCCCGATCTGTGCAGGTGAATTGTATCAAGCTGGAATCCAGGCAGTATGTGACGGGAGAAGGATTAAAGGGGTACTCCGAACTACAACATATGGACAGGTATAAGATTGAGACCCCCGAGTCTTTGTTGTGTATTCAGTAGTCGCCTCTTCCATTCATTGTCTATGGGACTGTGAGAGCGGAGAACAGCGCGCGGGTATCCTCCAGCTCCATAGACCATGAATAGAGCGACAGCGCATGGGGGACCCCAACACAAAGACCCCCGCGATCTGACCCCAACACAAAGACCCCCGCGATCTGACCCCAACACAAAGACCCCCACGATCTGACCCTAACACAAAGACCCCCGCGATCTGACCCCAACACAAACACCCCCATGATCTGACCCCAACACAAAGACCCCCGTGATCTGACCCCAACACAAAGACCCCCGCGATCTGACCCCAACACAAAGACCCCCACGATCTGACCCTAACACAAAGACCCCCGCGATCTGACCCCAACACAAACACCCCCATGATCTGACCCCAACACAAAGTCCCTCGCGATCTGACCCCAACACACAGACCCCCGCGATCTGACCCCAACACAAAGACCCCCATGATCTGACCCCAACACAAAGTCCCTCGCGATCTGACCCCAACACACAGACCCCCGCGATCTGACACGAACACAAAGACCCCCGCGATCTGACCCCAACACAAAGACCCCCGCGATCTGACCCCAACACAAAGACCCCCGCGATCTGACCCCAACACAAAGACCCCCGCAATATGACCCCAACACAAAGACCCCAGCCAACCGACCCCAACACAAAGACCCCTGCGATCTGACCCCAACACAAAGACCCCCGCCATCCCACCCCACCACAAAGACCCCGAGATCTGACCACAACACAAAGACCCCCGAGATCTGACCACAACACAAAGACCCCCGCGATCTGACCACAACACAAAGATCCCGTGATCTGACCCCAATACAAAGACCCCCACGATCTGACCCCAACACAAAGATCCCCTCGATCTGACCCCAACACAAAGACCCCCGCGATCTGACCCCAACACAAAGACCCCCGCCATCCCACCCCAACACAAAGACCCCGCGATCTGACCCCAACACAAAGATCCCCGGGATCTGACCCCAACAAAAAGATCCCCGCGATCTGACCCCAACACAAAGACCCCCACGATCTGACCCCCGCGATCTGACCCTAACACAAAGACCCCCGCGATCTGACCCCAACACAAAGACCCCTGTGATCTGACGCCAACACAAAGACCCCTGTGATCTGACGCCAACACAAAGACCCCCGCGATCTGACCCCCACACAAAGACCCCCACGATCTGACCCTAACACAAAGACCCCCGCGATCTGACCCCAACACAAACACCCCCATGATCTGACCCCAACACAAAGACCCCCGCGATCTGACCCCAACACAAAGACCCTAACCAACCGACCCCAACACAAAGACCCCTGCGATCTGACCCCAACACAAAGACCCCCGCCATGCCACCCCACCACAAAGACCCCGAGATCTGACCACAACACAAAGACCCCCGAGATCTGACCACAACACAAAGACCCCCGCGATCTGACCACAACACAAAGATCCCGTGATCTGACCCCAATACAAAGACCCCCACGATCTGACCCCAACACAAAGACCCCCTCGATCTGACCCCAACACAAAGACCCCCGCGATCTGACCCCAACACAAAGACCCCGCCATCCCACCCCAACACAAAGACCCCCGCGATCTGACCCCAACACAAAGACCCCCGCCATCCCACCCCAACACAAAGACCCCGAGATCTGACCCCAACACAAAGATTCCCGCGATCTGCCCCCAACACAAAGACCCCGTGATCTGACCCCAACACAAAGACCCCCGCGATCTAACCCCAACACAAAGACCCCCGCCATCTGACCCCAACACAAAGACCCCCGCCATCTGACCCCAACACAAAGACCCCCGCCATCTGACCCCAACACAAAGACCCCCGCGATCTGACCCCAACACAAAGACCCCCGCGATCTGACCCCAACACAAACACCCCTGCGATCTGACCCCAACACAAAGACCTCCGCGATCTGACCCCAACACAAAGACCCCCGCGATCTGACCCCAACACATAGACCCCAGCCATCTGACCCCAACACAAAGACCCCCGCCATCTGACCCCGAGATCTGACCCCAACACAAAGACCCCCGCCATCTGACCCCGAGATCTGACCCCAACACAAAGACCCCCGCCATCTGACCCCAACACAAAGACCCCCGCCATCTGACCCCAACTTAAAGACCCCCGCGATCTGACCCCAACACAAAGACCCCCGCGATCTGTCGCCAACAAAAAGAACCCCGCGATCTGACCCCAACACAAAGACCCCCGCGATTTGACCCCAACACAAAGCCTCCCGCGATCTGACACCAAGACAAAGACCCCCGCGATCTGACCCCAACACAAAGACCCCCGCGATCTGACCCCAACACAAAGACCCCAGCCATCTGACCCCAACACAAAGACCCCTGCGATCTGACACTTATCCCCTATCCTGCTGATACGGCATTTACCCTTTAAGGGTCTATTCACACGTACAGGATTCTGCGCAGATTTGATGTTCAGGATTTTCTGCGCAGATTTCAATATAAACGAAATGACTGAGCACCGCTTCAAATCTGCGCAGAATACTGGACGTGTGAATAGACCCTAAAGGAGAACTGTAGTGCAGTGTAACTTATTCCCTATCCTTTATATTGCACTACAGTTCTCCTTTAAAGGGGCACTCCTGCACATGTTCAGTTCTATATGCGCAGGCTCCTGGTATCGCTGCCCCGTCCTCCAGTAATGGGCTGAGCGCATTGTGATTATTGGGCACCAGGAAGAAGACTGCAGCACACTGGATGGGATACCGGAAGTGACGGGAGGTAAGTATAGGTTTATTTTTTTTAATTGCAGCCACCCAGGCATATGGAAAGAATAAAAGATATGCCCGGAGTACCCCCTAAACTTTCTTCTGTCTTTGCCTGTTATTAGAGTCATAAGCATTTTTGGGTTTCTTGCGCTCCAGGGTTTGTAATGAAGAAAACTGTCCCTGTAGCGGAATGTGACCGCGACACACTTTTCTGCTTTACAGCCGGCTCCCTCTCACTCCCTAATCCTATCCCCTATCCCTAATCCTACCCCTATCCTTAATCCTAACCCCTAATCGTAGCCCAACCCCTAATCCTAACCCCTAATTCTAACCCCTAATCTTACCTCCTATCCCTAATCCTAACCCCTAATCGTACCCCCTAATCCTAACCCCTATCCCTAATCATATCCCTAATCCTACCCCTATCCTTAATCCTATCCCCTATCCCTAACCATATCCCTAATCCTACCCCTATCCTTAATCCTATCCCCTATCCCTAACCATATCCCTAATCCTACCCCTATCCTTAATCCTAACCCCTAATCGTAGCCCCAACCCCTAATCCTAACCCCTAATTCTAACCCCTAATCTTACCTCCTATCCCTAATCCTAACCCCTAATCGTACCCCCTAATCCTAACCCCTATCCCTAATCATATCCCTAATCCTACCCCTATCCTTAATCCTACCCGCTATCCCTAATCCTAATTGTAGCCCAACCCCTAATCCTACCTGCTATCTCTAATCCTAATCGTACCCCTAATCCTAACCCCTAATCTTACCTCCTATCCCTAATCCTAACCCCTAATCCTACTCTCTATCCCTAACCCCTAATTGTACCCCCTAACCATTAATCCTACCCGCTATCCCTAATCCTAACCCCTAATCGTACCCCTAATCCTACCTGCTATCCCTAATCATAATCCTGACCCCTAATCCTAATCGTACCCCTAATCCTTACCCTAATCCTAACTCCTAATCTTACCCTCGTACCCCCTAACCCCTAATCCTACCCGCTATCCCTAATCCTAACCCCTAATCCTAATCGTACCCCTAATCCTACCCCCTATTCCTAATCCTAACCCCTAATCTTACCTCCTATCCCTAATCCTAACCCCTAATTGTACCCCCTAATCCTACTCGCTATCCCTAACCCCTAATTGTACCCCCTAACCGTTAATCCTACCCGCTATCCCTAATCCTAACCCCTAATCGTACCCCTAATCCTACCCGCTATCCCTAATCATAATCCTGACCCCTAATCCTAATCGTACCCCTAATCCTACCCCCTATTCCTTACCCTAATCCTAACCCTAATCTTAATCCCCTAACCCTAATCCTTACCCCAATCCTAAACCCTAACCTTTAACCGTAATCCTAACCCCTAATCTTAACCCGTCATCCTAATCCTTACCCCTAACAGCGATTAACACTGAGCTCAGGTCACCTTTGACTAGGGGGGGGGGGGGGGGGGGGGGGTCACATTTTTTTTCACTTCACCGACATGTTGGGACCATCTTGAGAAAGAGGGCGACGGCCCTTGAATCGTTGGATCCGTGCTCATGTGACTTCATTCTCCCGTGGTGGATTAATGGAGATGATGGGAGTAAGAATATTCCCAGAACGCTTTATACACCTTCATATGACGTCTTGCGGACTCACTGGGTGATTATTATTATTATTAGATCTATATGAATGAATCCCAGATAATAGTGAAGGTTATTTGCATACAGACGAGTGTTTGGGATTTGTTGATGATGGGACTAGGACCTGCAGGAAGCTAGAAATGACTACGGAATAGAAGTCAAGTGGATTCTCCTATACTACTGCAGTGGTCTCCAACCTGCGGACCTCCAGATGTTGCAAAACTACAACTCCCAGCATGCCCGGACAGCCAACGGCTGTCCGGGCATGCTGGGAGTTGTAGTTTTGCAACATCTGGAGGTCCGCAGGTTGAAGACAACTGTACTAGTGCATTGTTTTCCAAACCACGTGCCCCCAGCTGTTGCAAAACTACAACTCCCAGCATGCCCGGACACAGTAGTGCTTATATATAGGAGTAAGGGTGACAGGGAATTACCATTAGTAGTTTATATGGTGATCGAGCTCTATCTCGCATAATGACATCATCATATAACTTGTAAGTAAGTGCCCCCCCTGACAATGACAATTGGTCATGTGACTGCTGTCAGCCCTGATTCCCTCAGGACATGTTAGGTTTTGCTAAGTTTAGTTTTTATTTATTTGAATCCATAAACTGCTCCGCACTGTAGAGTGCCCCCTTATAATACTGCGGTCCTGGGGATACAGCCGCTGTTACAGTGGTCTCCACACTGGGGATCTCTAGCAGTCTAGACATGCTGGGAGTTGTAGTTCTTCTACTTCTGGATGTAGATGCCGTACTCCCAGCAGTTTTAGCGTTTTCTCCCTTGTATCCGGGATCTGCACATTAATGTCATTTACCTTCCCACTTGGTGTCACTGTTGTTCTCGTC
>NC_079191.1:442643854-442698854 GCF_029499605.1 Hyla sarda | reverse complement strand
CCAAGATTTGAAAATCCTTAAAGGGGTAAAAATATTATTTATTTTTAATCAACTGGTGCCAGAAAGTTAAACATATTTGTAAATTACTTCTATTTAAAAATCTTAATCCTTCCAGTACCAGTCAGCTGCTGTATACTACAGAGGAAATTCCCTTCTTTCTGAATTTCCCTTCTGTTTCTGTCTGACCACAGTGCTCTCTGCTGACACCTCTGTCCATTTTAAGAACTGTCCAGAGCAGGATAGGTTTGCTATGGGGATTTGCTCCTACTCTGGACAGTTCCTGACATGGACAGAGGTGTCAGCAGAGAGCACTGTGGTCAGGCAGAAAGGAAATTCAAAAAGAAAATAACTTTCTCTGTAGTATACATCAGCTGATAAGTACTGGAAGGATTAAGATTTTTAAATAGAAATTATTTACAAATCTGTTAAACTTTTTGGCACCAGTTGATTTAAAAAAATAAATAAAAATGTTTTCTAGCGGAGTACCCTGTAAAAAAGCTTTCCAGGAAATGATGCTTATTTATTTATTTATTCATTTTATTTGATTTTATTTTGCATATATAGTGCAGCATAGTCTATTATTAGCGAATAATGTAGAGGTTCTTGTGCATGTCTTGTGTTTACCTGTTTTAGCTGATGTGGCAGGCACAGGGGTTTTCATCCATACGGATTCTGTTTCCGAACAGAAATGATTTCCTAATGCTGCCTGCAAATCTCACAAATGATCTGGCTTTGCAGAGAGAGAGAGGGTGTGGAGTCTAATCACTGCAGTTCACCTAATGAGACCCCCTGACTACCTGGTTAAACTTCTGCAACCCGAAGCCTAAACTGCTGAGACTCATAAGTGGGTTGGTGTCAGTTCACACCATGTGCGGTTTTGCTGAGTTTTCTTATTCAGAGTGCGTTTTCTTTTTGGCAATATTACCATAAGGCGAAAGTGATTTGACCTATAATCATAATTAAGGGGGTTTTATGACGAAAGCTTAAGGCTGTGTTCACATCGTGCATTTGTGACATGTTTTCGCTGCGCTGAGGGGAGGGGTCTGGGCGCTAGCAGGAGGGATCTGTTAGGTGGTGATGTCATCCTGTAGTTCACAGGAAGTCAGCTGACCCAGGACTGACCACTTCCACTAACACATTAAAGGGGTACTCTGGTGGAAAACATTTTTTTTTTAAATCAGCTGGTGCCAGAAAGTTGAATAGATTTGTAAATTAGTTGTTTTAAAAAATCTTAATCCTTCCAATACTTATCAGCTTCTGTCTGCTCCACAGAAAGCTGTGTAGTTATTTTCTGTCTGACCACATTGCTCTCTGCTGCCACCTCTGTCCGGAGCAGGAGAGGTTTGCTATGTGGATTTTCTCCTGCTCTAGACAGTTCCTGACATGGACAAAGGTGTCAGCAGAGAGCAATGTGGTTAAACAGAACAGAACTACATAACTACCTGTGGAGCATACAGCAGCTGATAAGTACTGGAAGGATTAAGATTTTTAAATATAGGTAATTTTCAAATCTGTTTAACTTTCTTGCACCAGTTGATTTAAAAAAAATTGTTTTCCACCAGAGTACCCCTTTAAGCAGTGTCATTTAGCTTTAACCACCCAAAGGTATACCGCTGGTCCTGGGCTAGAGACGGGGGCAATGAAGACTTTGACGCCAAGTTATGGACAATGGTAGCTTTACTGAGGGTAGACAGGTGATACAGTCTATACAGTACAGCCAACATCCCAAGGAGGTGACCAGTGACACAGAGGCCTCTCAGGCTTGCTGGGACTTGTAGTTGGACGGGAGAATTTAGTGCAGCCCATGCTGGGTAGACAGATGACTTGACTTGACTGACTTGTGACTGACCGGACGGTGACTTTATCTTACTTGCTCCACCCAGGGCTTATATGGGGAAGATTAGCAGGGAGCCCATAGGTCACATTTGGGGTCAGCTGGTCACTGGTACCTCCTGGGTAACCGTGCATTTTATTAAAGGTATAACACATCTTTTAATATACAACATATATACAAATGGGGAAACAACTACAGGCGGCCCTGGGACACTGAGAGACACTGCCTGACAGAGCAGTAAAGATACGGGGCAACACCATCCCGTACTGGGCCACCACAAACTCCCCCTCTTAATTGCAGTCGCCCTCGACATCCAGTCCTGGAGGGCAGAGGACCGAATTGACCACTGGATCCAATGACAGTTCCAGTTCCTGAGGCATTTTTAACACAATGTCCTTTCCAGGTCTGATGACAAACAGAAATGAGTCCATGTGACATGGTGAATGTCCATACATGCTCTTGTACATATGCGAGGACTTTTGACCTTGTAATGACATACTGAACACTCTCTAACAACAAAATGCATAACAAATATTAAAGGTTTTTCAGATTGGGCTGCCAGAGGCTATCTACCCAATGCCTTGGCTACTGGGGTCTCTTGGTTTTACATACTTCCCCCCACCCCAGAACTCTGTACATATTAATCTAGACATAAGTATTACTTTGACATTATATTAACTCTGTCACTGCACGTGTTTTGTATAGCTATCAGGAATACTTTCTGGCCAGTAAAGTATCCTGCACACTTGGACATGAGAAAACATTAGACATTTATACTATACTGCGTCTTTAAATACTGTTACAATCCTAACTTACTGTTTTCGGGAGCCCAATCCTATAGCGTATACGACGACTTTTTAACCCTTGAAAATGTTTCCAAATGCCGGTGTCATCTTATAGGCTGGGTGCTGCAGTCGGCCAGGACTGCCGACTGTAGCACCTGCCCCGTTGCCCTTCCCCCCCCCCCCCAGATTAATTTCCCCCCGTCACATTTGGGACATCCTTGTGTCCCGAAAGATCTTTTCGGGACACAAGGATGTCCCGGTTACCTTTCTGTGGCCCTGCGATAACTTTAAAATCGTAGGGGCAACCGGGAGGTAGCGCATGTAGGGACATCACTGACATCCCGTACATGCGCCCATAGAAACAGCAGAGCGGAGCAGCGAGGTCATGTGCAATGTAAGTTACCAGTGACATGTCCATAGGCCATAGCAGTAGATCGTGACCCCTGACCGGAGGAGTGGTGGTCGGAGCACTGAAGTGGGGCAGTACACAGACATACAGCCTCCAGCCATACACTGTATATGGCTGAAAGCTGTATGTCTGTGGGGGCCACTGCCTGCCTAATGTGGGGGAACTATACGGCCAACCTTATGTGGGGGGAACTATACTGCACCTAATGTGGGGGAACTATACTGCACCTAATGTAGGGGAACTATACTGCACCTAATGTGGGGGAACTATACTGTTTACCAAATGTGGGAGGAGCTATACTGCCAACCTAATGTGGGGAAACTATGCTGACAACCTAATGTGGGTGGAACTATACTGCCAAGTGCCAACCTAATGTGGGGGAACTATGGTGCCAACCTAGTGTGGGTAAACTATGCTAACAACCGAATGTGGGGGGACTATGGTGCCAACCTAGTGTGGGGAAACTATGCTGACAACCTAATGTGGGGTGTCGGGGCGAGTGCTCCGGTCCCGCGCTCCGGCTGTGTGCGCCTGCCGCCTCCTTCTCCCGGCGGGACCGCGATTCGCATTGCGGGACGTGCACGAATGCGAATCGTGGCCCATTCATTACCTGCTGCTGCCCGCCTCCTAGGGCACGCGCGGCACCTTCTCTAGATTTAAAGGGCCAGTGCACCACTAATTGGTGCCTGGTCCTTCCTCTACATTATTTAAGCCAGCTCCTCCCACACTTCCCTGCCGGATCTTCAGTGCCCCTAGCCTGAGATTAAGCGACCCATATAGTCTGTTAGTCTTACCCGTGTATCCAGACCTTCCACTAAGTTATTAGACTTCGCACCTTTGCTGCCTGCCCTGACCTTCTGCTACGTTTGACTATGCTACTGCCTTATCCTTCGGTACCTCGCATTGCCCAGCATCCTGTGTGGTTGAGCCGTGTCGGGGGTAGTGACCTGGGTTTCGCCTGCTGCAGCAAGCCCATCCTGCCTTGCTGCAGGCTCTGGTGAAGAACAGTGGCACCTTAGACTCCGCTAAACCGATACGGTCCGAGTCATCAGCCACACAGGTTAGAGGATCCACATCCAGCCTCGTTACAGCAAGATCCGGCCATGGATCCTGCTGGGGTTCCTCTGCCTGATAGTCTGGATCTCGCTTCCATCGTGGCGCTCCAGTTACAGCAGTTGGCCCAGCAGGCACAGCAGTTGAGCCAGTTGTCCACCATGATGCAGCAATTACTCACTGCACAACAGCAACCTTGTCTCTTCCCGAGAAATATGAGGGGAATCCCAAGTCCTGTCGTGGTTTCGTGACTCAGTGCTCCATGCATATTGAACTCATGGCAGATCAGTTCCCTACGGAATGAGCAAAGGTGGCCTTCATCCTCAGTCTCTTAACTGGAAGGGCTTTGGCCTGGGCAACTCCGCTTTGGGATCACAGTGATGCTCTCACAACCAATCTCCAGGTGTTTTTGGTGTAATTTCGGGGTGTCTTCGAAGAACCTGCTCGAGCTTCCTCGGCTGAGACGGCATTGCTGAATCTCTTTCAGGGCAACTCCTCAGTGGGCGAGTATGCCATTCGATTTTGTACCCTGTCATCGGAGTTATCATGGAATGATGAAGCTCTTTGAGCCACCTTCAAGAAAGGACTATCTAGTCATATCAAGGATGTCCTCGCTGCCCGGGAATTGCCATCTAATCTGACTGAGCTTATACAGTTGGCCTCCCGGAGTGATATCCGTTTCTCAGAGTGACATGAGAAATTACGCCAAGAAAGGGAGTCTGCACGACCTCAGCGCTTTCTCTGTCTGGCACCTGTCTTCCAGCAACCACCGCATCCTTCTCCCTTGCCTCCCGCAGTGGAGGCTATGCAGGTGGATCGGTCTGGCCTGACCCTGCAGGGAAGAACTCACCGACGAACAGAGAGTCTGTGCCTATAATGCGCCAGTGCGGATTACTTCTTTAACGACGCAGGACGTATATTTACGTCCTGCGCCAGCTCCCGCGATATGAAGCGCCCGGTGCTCATCAACGGCCAGGACCCGCGGCTAATACCCCACATCGCCGATCGCGGCAATGTGCGGTATTAACCCTTTAGAAGCGGCGGACAAAGCTGACCGCCGCTTCTAAAGCGAAAGTGAAAGTATCCCGGCTAGTCAGTCGGGCTGTTCGGGACCGCCGCGGTGAAATCGCGGCGTCCCGAACAGCTTTCAGGACACCGGGAGGGCCCTTACCTGCCTCCTCGGTGTCTGATCGACGAATGACTGCTCCGTGCCTGAGATCCAGGCAGGAGCAGTCAAGCGCCGATAACACTGATCACAGGCGTGTTAATACACACCAGTGATCAGCATAGGAGACCAGTGTGTGCAGTGTTATAGGTCCCTATGGGATAACAATGATCAGTGTTTGCAGTGTTATAGGTCCCTATGGGATAACAATGATCAGTGTGTGTGCAGTGTTATAGGTCCCTATGGGATAACAATGATCAGTGTGTGCAGTGTTATAGGTCCCTATGGGATAACAATGATTAGTATATGAGATCAGTGTTTGCAGTGTTATAGGTCCCTATGGGACCTATAACACTGCAAAAAAAAAGTTAAAAAAAAAGTGTTAATAAAGGTCATTTAACCCCTTCCCTAATAAAAGTTTGAATCACCCCCTTTTCCCATAAAAAAATAAAACAGTGTAAATAAAAATAAACATATGTGGTATCGCCGCGCGCGTAAATGTCCGAACTATAAAAATATATCATTAATTAATCCGCACGGTCAATGGCGTACGCGCAAAAAAATTCCAAAGTCCACAAAAGCGTATTTTGGTCACTTTTTACACCATTAAAAAATGAATAAAAAGTGATCAAAAAGTCCGATCAAAACAAAAATCATACCGATAAAAACTTCAGATCACGGCGCAAAAAATGAGACCTCATACCGCCCTGTACGTGGAAAAATAAAAAAGTTTTAGGGTCAGAAGATGACATTTTTAAATGCATAAATTTTCCTGCATGTAGTTATGATTTTTTCCAGAAGTGCGACAAAATCAAACCTATATAAGTAGGGGATCATTTTAACCGTATGGACCTACAGAATCGGAAGCCCCCAAAAGTTACAAAATGGCGTTTTTTTTCTTCGATTTTGTCGCACAATGATTTTTTTTTCCCTTTCGTCGTGATTTTTTGGGTAAAATGACTAATGTCACTGCAAAGTAGAATTGGTGACGCAAAAAATAAGCCATAATATGGATTTTTAGGTGGAAAATTGAAAGGGTTGTGATTTTTAAAAGGTAAGGAGGAAAAAACGAAAGTGCAAAAACGAAAAAACCCTGAGTCCTTAAGGGGTTAAAGATTGTCCTCTGCGTCCTCAGTCACGGAAACATTCACACCTAGGGAGGCCTCTACCACAATCCCTAGGTGCATCACCTGTCCACACTTAAATTGGATGCAGCTTTTCCTACCCTCCAAAGAGATCATCTCCGTTCTTGCCTTTCTGGACTCTGGCTCAGCGGGAAATTTTATTGATGCTTCCCTAGTACATAGGCGTCGTCTGCCATTGTCACACCTGTTAAATCCTTTGTACATCTCTACGGTCAATGGTGAAAGACTGGACTGTACTGTGCTATATCGAACAGAACCATTGACTATGCAGGTCAGAGTTCTGCATAAGGAGAACTTGTCCTTCTATGTTCTCCCACATTGTACTTCTCCTCTCTTGCTTGGCCTACCTTGGTTGCAACTCCATGCTCCGCAGCTGGATTGGAAAAATGGAGAAGTTCTTCGCTGGGGTCCGTACTGCAACAACCACTGTATCCACATACGTATCACAAAATTGGAACCATCATCTTGTCCACTACCTTGTTTGCCTTCCTTTCTTCAGGACTATGCTGATGTCTTGAGTTGACGATTGTCCCAATGACTTGCTACCTGGCACCACACCTCCCAGGGGCAGAATCTACCCTTTGTCTGTTCCTGAAACTTTGGCAATGTCTAATTATGTCCAGGAGAACCTTCAGAAGGGATTTATCAGAAAATCCTCTTCCCCTGCCGGAGCTGGTTTATTCTTCGGTGAAAAAAAAGACGGGTCTTTGCGACCTTGCATCGACTACCGAGGTCTGAATAAAATTACAGCAAAGAACTGCTACCCACTTCCTTTAATCTCGGAGTTATTTGTCTGTGAGGTGCCAAAATCTTCTCTAAATTGGATCTTCGTGGGGCCTATAATTTGATTTGTATACGAGAAGGGGACGATTGGAAAACCGCATTTAATACTCGTGATGGTCACTTCGAATATCTAGTGATGCCAATCGGACTCTGTAATGCTCCAGCAGTCTTCCAGGAATTCGTCAGTCATATTTTTCGTGACCTCCTATACTCCTGTGTTGTTGTTTATTTGCATGACATACTCATCTACTCATCCAATATCCAGTCTCATTACTCTCACCTCCGCCAAGTGTTACAGCGTCTCCGTGAAAATCATCTGTATGCTAAACTAGAGAAATGTACTTTTGAAAAAAACAGCCTTCCAATTCTGGGGTATATTATTACCAGTCAAGGTCTACAAATGGATACCAACAAGTTGTCCTTTGTATTGGAGTGACCTCAACCTTCAGGCTTGAAAGCAATTCAGCGCTTCCTCGGCTTTGCCAATTACTATCGGCAATTTATTCCTCACTACTCCATTCTGGTAGCTCTCATCGTCTTGCTTACCAAGAAGACAGCTAATCCAAGAGTCTGGACTCCTGAGGCTGAAAAAGCATTCAAACAGTTAAAGTCTGCCTTCGCTTCGGCTCCTGTTTTATCTAGACCCGATTGTAGCAAGCCATTCATCTTGGTGGATGCTTCGTCAGTTGGAGCAGGTGCAGTGTTAACGCAAAAGTCTTCTAAGGGAAGAATTTTTAACCTGCAGATTTTTCTCTAAAACCTTCTCCCCTGCGGAGAGAAATTACACCATCGGAGATCGCGAGCTGTTGGCCGTTAAGTTGGCTTTAGAAGAATGGCGTCACCTCTTGGAAGGCTCTGTACATCCGCTTACGATCTATTCCGCCCAACACAAACTTGCTCTATATCCAGTCTGCCCATCGTCTCAACCCCCGACAGCCTCGTTGGTCTCTGTTCTTCTCTAGATTTTACTTCTTAATCCCCTTCCATCCTGCAGAGAAGAATCTTCTTGCTGATGCTCTGTCCAGATCCTCCGATGTTCAAGGCCTGGAATCCCATTCTCAACATATTATTTCCCCTGATCGTCTCATCTCAGCAGCACCAGCGTGTCTTCATCACTTATTACCAGGGAAGACTTATATACCTCCACATTTAAGGCTCCGAGTCCTGAAATGGGGTCCTTCCTCTCTATTGGCCGGTCATGCTGTAATTTGTTAGTCCATACAGCTTATCGCCCGACAGTATTGGTGGTCCACTCTAAAACAGGTGTTGTTGATTTTGTCCAATCTTTTTCAGTTTGTGCCTGGGACAAACCCCATGTTCCAAGCCTGCTGGTCTACTAATCCTTTGCCAGTTCCAGAGCAGCCCTGGACCGATATTGCAATGGACTTTATTACTGACCTTCACTCTTCTGGCGGAAATACGGTTGTTTGGGTTGTTGTGGATCGATTCTCTAAAATGGCTCATTTTGTGCCATTACCGGCATTACCCTCTGCACCACAGCTTGCCAAGTTGTTCCTCTGCCATGTCTTCCGCCTGCATGGATTGCCCTCTCATATTGTCTCCGACCGAGGAGTCCTGTTTGTCTCTATGTTTTGGAGGGCCTTCTTTTCATGTCTTCAAGTTAAATTAGATTTTTCTTCAGGTTACCACCCTCAATCCAATGGACAGGTCAAAAGGGTGAACCAGGTCTTGGGACACTATCTCCGCCATTTTGTTTCTGCTCGCCAAGACGACTGGGCCGATCTGCTACCCTGGGCCGAATTTTTGTACAACCATAAGGATTCTGAATCCTCTGGGTCTTCTCCCTTCTTTGTGGTCTATGGACTTCTTCCTCATCCTCCTTTACCCTTATCCACTTCCTCCGGAGTTCCCATGGCCGATGAAAAAGTGCGCAATTTTGTCTCCATCTGGCGAAAGACTCTCGACTCTCTTCTGCATGCCGCAACTCGTATGAAATCGCAATCGGACAAGAAAAAACGCCCTCCTCCTGAATTATTTCCAGTGGACAAAGTGTGGTTGTCTTCTAAGTTCATCTGCTTTAAGGTACCATGTTATAGGCTGGGTCCTTGCTATTTGGGTCCTTACAAGATAAAAAAATTTTTAAACCCTGTGGCTTATTCTCTCCATCTGCCTTCCTCTGTCTGGATCCCGAATTCTTTTCATGTATCCCTCTTAAAACCTGTCATCCATAACCACTTCTCTAAAAGTAATTACTCCTACTCCCATCTCTGGTACCTCCGATGTTTATGTCGTCAAATAAATTTTAGATTCCAAGTTGGTCAGAGGAAAAGTTTTTTCCTTGTAGATTGGGAAGGATTTGGCCAGGGGAATGATCTTGGGGGCCACAAGACAACATTCTAGACTGTGACCTTATCCACAAGTTCTTGTCCTCGAAAAGGAGGGGGAGACCAAAATGAGGGGGGGGGGGGTACTGTCACGGCTAGTGCTCCGGTTCCGCGCTCTGACCATGTGCGCACACCACCTCCTTCTCCCGGCGGGACCGCGATTCACATCGCGGGATGCGTCCGCATGCGAATCACGGCCCATTCATTATCTGCTTCTGCCCGGCTCTCTGCTTTCCTGTGCGCACGTCCCTTCTCTGCATTTAAAGGGCCAGTGCACCACTAATTGGTGCCTAGTCCTTCCCCTACATTATTTAAGCCAGCTCCTCCCTCACTTTCTTGCTGGATCTTCAGTGTCCCTAGCCTGAAATTAAGTGACCCATATAGCCTGTTTGCCTTACCCATGTATCCAGACCTTCCGCTACATTATTAGACTTTGCACCTTTGCCGCCTGCCTTGACCTTCTGCTACGTTTGATTATGCTACTGCCTTATCCTTCGGTACCTCGCCTGGCCTAGCTACCTGTGTGGTCGAGCCATGTCGGGGGTAGCGACCTGAGTGTCGCCTGCCGCAGCAAGCCCATCCTGCCTTGTGGCGGGCTCTGGTGAAGACCAACAGCACCTTAGACTCCACTCCCCGATATGGTCCGAGTCATCAGCCACACAGGTTAGAGGATCCACATACAGCTTTGTTACATGGGGGAACTATGTTGACAACCTAGTGTGGGGGAACTATGCTGGCAACCTAATGTGGGGGAACTATACTGCACCTAATGTGGGGGAACTATACTGCACCTAATGTGGGGGAACTATGCTGCCAACCTAATGTGGGGGAACTATACAGCCAACCTAGTGTGGGGGAACTATACTGCCAACCTAATGTGAGGGAACTATACTGCCAACCTAGTGTGGGGGAACTATGCTGATAACCTAATGGGGGGGAACTATGCTGATAACCTAATGTGGGGGGAACTATGCTGACAACCTAGTCTGGGGGAACTATGCTGCCTACCTAGTGTGGGGGAACTATGCTGCGTACTGAAAGGAGTACTCCACTGCCACAGCACTCTGAACATTTTGTTCCGAACTCTGGGTGCGGGCTGTGGGGGTTGTGACGTCACAGCCACGCCCCTTGTGACATCACGCCATGCCCCCTCAATGCAAGTCTATGGGAGGGGGCGTGTCAACCACAGCACAATATTCTGATAGTGCCCCTCCCGAGACTAGACTCTGGATCCGCCCCTGGAGGGAGAGCGGCGCTGTGCCCAGAAAAACACACATCTTTCACCTGTCCAGCCCGCCCTTGCATGTATCCTATTACCGTACCTCTTTTTCTCCCTCTCAGATCTCGCTCCTGAGGACTGCAGTGAAACAGCGCAGGCTCGCATGTGTGAGATCTGAGGCAGCGCAGGCATGAATGTTAGAGATCTGAGAGGTGGCATAGATGCGCATGTGCGAAATATAACAGGCGGCGCTGGTGCACATTTGCGAGATCAGAGAGCTGGAGTAGGAGGTACGGTAATGGGGTACAAGGGGCGGGCCAGACGGGTGAAAGAGGCATGTACCGCTCTGATAGTCTTGGAGACAGAGAGGGCTGGGCAGGCAGGGAGAGCTGACCAATCCAAGCAGGCTTTGTATATGACAATCAGCCAATCACTGGTAAGGTACCGTACATCACGGTAGAGGGGTAGTCTTATATGGCGAGTATGTCCCAAACTCTATATTTTAACTGTAAAAGTTGATGGTCATCTTATCCGCCCAGTCGTCTTATATGCCGGAAAATACGGTACTTTAAAATCCTTATACAAAAATATCTAAAGAATTAGTACAAAAGATCAGTATAGATATCACAATGGAGATCTCGTGTCTAGAGATCCTTCTATGGGTCAATCCCACACTTTCCCAACGCATTTCCCCATATATCAAATAGTACTACGGTTCATCAGGGGATTTAGCAGTGAGTAGGTGGAGATTTTGAGTGTAGGTTTCTACCTGGGAATTTGGAAACCTGTTCCAGGCCATAGGCCCCATGGCAGATCCAAGCTTCCTCTATGGTTTGTAGGGCCTTGTTCATAGCTCAGTACTTTGTGACTCCCATATAAGTCTTAGAACATGGAACATCTCATTGAAAATCTTTGTCACTCTTTTTTTTTTTTTAGATTCTCGGAAAGTTGATGAAGACGTCTTAATGAAGCATCTCAGAGCGCTGCAGATCTCTCCTTGCCAAATCCATCTGCGTCACCTGAGACCAAACACATTGATTGGACACGTGGATGAAGGCGCCTGGATCTGCCAGAGAGATCATCTTCTGATTTCTAGTCCATTGCTCCAAGCGACCACTCCCCGGACTGCTTACGAATGCGCAGGTCCATGACAAGGCCAAAAGTGACATAGGCCTGGGAGCCGCCCCGCCCAACATTCATTCAGCTGCCATGAGGTGCTCTCCACCCTGTCATTTATAATGACCTGGCTTATTTGTTATTCTGTTTATGCAGATTTCATTAGGAGATGGCTTCGCAACATTGGTCATCTGCAGAATGTTATCAGTCCTGCTCCTTGGGTAAATGACGGCCGTATAATCCCAAGAAGACGAAGAAGAAGGAACATAATCCTGAGTTCACGCATCTCTAGGATGGATCCTATAAAGGGGATGACCACTTTAGAAAACCCATTCTCATGTACAAAAATTCGAGTTAAAGGGGTACTACGCCCCTAGATGTCTGATCACGAGGGATCCCCGCGATCTCGGCTGTGGAACTCTAGACATCTGGTGCACGGAGCAAACTTCACTCCGTGCCGGATGACTGGCCATGCAGGGTGGAGGCTCGTGACGTCACAGCCATGCCCCCTCAATGCAAGTCAATGCAAGTCATGCCCCCTCCCATAGACTTGCATCGAGGGGGCATGGCCATGATGTCACAAGTCTCCGGAGCTGCACCTGACCCTCTAAACGAACGCCGGGTGCAGCATGGAGATCGCGGGGGGGGGGGGGGTCCCCAGGGGTCCCCGTGATCAGACATCTTATCTCCAATCCTTTGGATAAGGGATAAGATGTCTAGGGGCGAAGTACCCCTTTAATATAGGGGAGCTCTCTATTGAGGGTCCTCATCTCTTTGCCAAAATAGGGAGTGGTGTAAAAAAAAAAAAAAAAACGCATCTGCCTCAGTCTCTGGGAATCCGGTCCTATATAGCACAGACAACTCGTTCATGGGAAAGGACATTATGTAATTCTTCATTTCCCCTGTGCGGATGCGCCACAAAAACTGGACACCTACAGCCACGTCCCAGATTACAGCTGATCACAAGACCTATGTAACAGGTAAAATTCATACAAAGTGGAGAATTCCTTTAAAAGGGTACTCCATTGACCAGCATTTGGAACTAAATGTTCCAAACACTGTCACGCCCCCTCCCATAGACTTGCAATGAGGGGGCATGGCGGTCATGTCATGAGGGGTGTGGCCGACCCCCTCAGCGCAAAAAGCAGCATTTGGAACATTTAGTTCCGAACGCTGGCCAATGGAGTACCCCTTTAATTGAACGTCTGTGGTAGGCTGGCCCATCGTGAACCCTCTATAGCTTCAGGTGCCAGTCGGTTGGCCAAACTTCTATAATTAGTGGCATCTAGACCGATCCAAGTGGTTGTACATGTACGGACATACCTGATCGATCTGACATTTGGAAGGCTGGACTACTTCATGCAACGGTCTGCGGTAACACCTGAGCTCTCATGGTCCTTCTGACTGGTCAAAACAGCTCATCGGATGGTGATGCGTGTTGGATTTCCACCGTCCAGTCTGCACTTCCAGGGGCCATTCTAGGGGACTCGAAGGGTATAAGACACTTATATCAAACTTATTTTTAAAATGATGGAAATCACTGGTAATGATCTGGGGCAAATCGTAAAAAATGGAAACAAAATACTGTATTTATCGGCATAAGGGGGCGTTCACACTACGTTTGAGCTTACGGGAACCGGATCCGGCTGGGGGGGGGAGTAAAAACCGGCCACTCCCATATCCGGCCCATATCTAATTTATTTCAATGAGCCGACCGGAGTCACATAGTGACTCCGGTCGGCTATTTTTTTCCCTGTATACGGTTTTGTGACCAGACCTAAATCCATGGCATACCACTGTTTTAAAGGGGTACTCTACTGGCCAGCATTTGGAACTTAATATTCTGAACACTGTTTTCGTGCTGCGGGGGTCGACCAAGCCCCTAGTGAGGTCACGGTACACGCCCCCTCAATGCAAGTCTATGGGAGGGGGCGTGACGTCGTCACGCCCCCTCCCATAAACTTGCATTGAGGGTGTGTGTGCCGTGACATCACGAGGGGCGTGGCCGACCCCCACAGGACGAAAACAGCATTCAGAACATTAAGTTCTTAACCCTGGCTAGTGGCGTTACCCCTTTAAGTCCGGTCAGAAGACCGGATACAGGGCAAACAAATCTGACTCTGGTTGGCTCATTGAAATGAATGAGATATGGCCCTGGTCCCCCCAGCCGGATCCGGTTCCAGTAAGCTCAAAACGTAGTGTGAATACCCCCTAAAACACGCACCTTCATTTTATCAGGGAAATTTGAGTATAAAAATAAATAAATGTAAAATAAAGCTCTGAACGCAATGCCTCATCATGGTCACTTTAAATCAGTGGGCACCGGATTTATCAACGTGTAACACGCAGGTACGGTTGCCGATTATTTTATATATACGTGTTATACGTCGATAAATACGGTATTGAAAACCTCTCAATTTATTCAGCATGGAGTGTACGCGCCATGTGCAGAAATGTACGCGCTTCCACACCTTGGCTGCTATCAGTAAAGGTTATTGATGGTTGTCTGAGGGATGTCCTGCACGCTGAATGCACTTGGGCATGCAAATCCTCTGCTGCTGGCAGCTCCCTGCGCAGTTGCCGACCAATGACCTCCCGGTGGAGACGATGCAGGCCATGGTAGCAGGTTTAGGCCGCACAGGCTGCTCACAGTAACACAAGGCGGATGTGGTCGGTGTTGTTGTGCTGAAAAATGGCTACTGGGACACATCGGAGGAACGGCCGTACCATGTCCTGAGCTGTAAGTGAACCTGGATGAAGTCTAGAAGGGTCCGGCTATTATACATTATAATTCCCCACACTATAATTCCTGGAGTAGGACTTGTTCCCTTGTGAAGGCTTCTTCATGGTGTGGCCCATGTGGTCTCCAGAACAATCTCTGGCTATCATTGTGTCCGAGACACACATAGGATAAAAAGGATTTCCAGCCTCCATCACTGAAGAGGATAGACCTCCATTCCAACCTCCATCACTGAAGAGGATAGACCTTCATTCCAGCCTCCATCACTGAAGAGGATAGACCTCCATTCCTGCCTCCATCACTGAAGAGGATAGAACTCCATTCCAGCCTCCATCACTGAAGAGGATAGACCTCCATTCCAGCCTCAGTCACTGAAGAGGATAGACCTCCATTCCAGCCTCCATCACTGAAGAGGATAGACCTCCATTCCAGCCTCCATCACTGAAGAGGATAGACCTTCATTCCAGCCTCCAGCACCGAAGAGGATAGACCTCCATTCCAGCCTCCATCACTGAAGAGGATAGACCTCCATTCCCGTCTCCATCACTGAAGAGGATAGACCTCCATTCCAGCCTCCATCACTGAAGAGGATAGACCTCCATTCCAACCTCCATCACTGAAGAGGATAGACCTTCATTCCAGCCTCCAGCACCAAAGAGGATAGACCTCCATTCCAGCCTCCATCACTGAAGAGGATAGACCTCCATTCCCGTCTCCATCACTGAAGAGGATAGACCTCCATTCCAGCCTCCATCACTGAAGAGGATAGACCTCCATTCCAACCTCCATCACTGAAGAGGATAGACTTTCATTCCAGCCTCTATCACTGAACAGGATAGACCTCCATTTCAACCTCCATCACTGAAAAGGATAGACCTCCATTTTATCCTCCATCACTGAAGAGGATAGACCTCCATTTTATCCTCCATCACTAAACAGGATAGACCTTCATTCCAGCCTCCATCACTGAAGAGGATAGACCTCCATTCCAACCTTCATCACTGAAGAGGATAGACCTCCATTCCAGCCTCCATCACTGAAGAGGATAGACCTCCATTCCAACCTCCATCACTGAAGAGGATAGACCTCCATTCCAACCTCCATCACTGAAGAGGATAGACCTCCATTCCAACCTTCATCACTGAAGAGGATAGACCTTTGTTCCAACCTTCATCACTGAAGAGGATAGACCTCCATTCCAACCTCCATCACTGAAGAGGATAGACCTCCATTCCAACCTCCATCACTGAAGAGGATAGACCTCCATTCCAACCTTCATCACTGAAGAGGATAGACCTTTGTTCCAACCTTCATCACTGAAGAGGATAGACCTCCATTAAAACCTCCATCACTGAAGAGGATAGACCTCCATTCCAACCTCCATCACTGAAGAGGATAGACCTCCATTCCAACCTCCATCACTGAAGAGGATAGACCTCCATTCCAACCTTCATCACTGAAGAGGATAGACCTCAATTCCAACCTTCATCACTGAAGAGGATAGACCTTTGTTCCAACCTTCATCACTGAAGTTGATAGACCTCCATTCCTGCCTCCATCACTGAAGGGGATAGAACTCCATTCCAGCCTCCATCACTGAAGAGGATAGACCTCCATTCCAGCCTCCATCACTGAAGAGGATATACTTCCATTCCAGCCTCCAGCACCGAAGAGGATAGACCTCCATTCCAGCCTCCATCACTGAAGAGGATAGACCTCCATTCCCGTCTCCATCACTGAAGAGGATAGACTTTCATCCCAGCCTCCATCACTGAAGAGGAGAGACCTCCATTCCAGCCTCCATCACTGAAGAGGATAGACCTCCATTCCAACCTCCATCACTGAAGAGGATAGACTTTCATTCCAGCCTCTATCACTGAACAGGATAGACCTCCATTTCATCCTCCATCACTGAAGAGGATAGACCTCCATTTTATCCTCCATCACTAAACAGGATAGACCTTCATTCCAGCCTCCATCACTGAAGAGGATAGACCTCCATTCCAACCTTCATCACTAAACAGGATAGACCTCCATTCCAGCCTCCATCACTGAAGAGGATAGACCTCCATTCCAGCCTCCATCACTGAAGAGGATAGACCTCCATTCCCGTCTCCATCACTGAAGAGGATAGACTTTCATCCCAGCCTCCATCACTGAAGAGGAGAGACCTCCATTCCAGCCTCCATCACTGAAGAGGATAGACCTCCATTCCAACCTCCATCACTGAAGAGGATAGACTTTCATTCCAGCCTCTATCACTGAACAGGATAGACCTCCATTTCATCCTCCATCACTGAAGAGGATAGACCTCCATTTTATCCTCCATCACTAAACAGGATAGACCTTCATTCCAGCCTCCATCACTGAAGAGGATAGACCTCCATTCCAACCTTCATCACTAAACAGGATAGACCTCCATTCCAGCCTCCATCACTGAAGAGGATAGACCTCCATTCCAACCTCCATCACTGAAGAGGATAGACCTCCATTCCAGCCGTCTTGCTCGGCACCATGATAACCTGTGAGGTCAGTGGACACCTGTAGATGGACGTCTGGCTCATAGCCCAATGTTGTGTAGACGCCTTCTGATGGTTTATGTGAAGACAGCGTTGGCCGTCCTGGCTTGGTCTGTTACGTTCTCATTCACACTACAAAATGGGTCACTATGGCGCATTTTTTTAATCTGATGACTAGTGATGAGCAGCGAGGGCCATATTCGAATTTGTGATATTTTGCAAATATATGGACGAATATTCGTCCTAAGTTTGCGAAATTTGCATATTCGCTATGTTTGTTCCTTTTTTTTTCTATGCGAAAATCATAATGAAATTCGCACAGTGCGCATGCGTGATTCTATAGTGAAAGGGTGGGCAACTTTCCTATTGGTTGCTAGGGATGTTGCTAACCTCTGACAACTGTATTTCCATCCTTCTCATTGGCCCACAAGCTAAAAGAAGGGAGGGATCAGTGTCACAGGAAGTGGCGATATTCGTGAATAGTGTTGAGCGCAAATATTCGAATAGTGAATTTTATTCATGAATTCCCGAATATTGGCACTTCACGATTTCGCAAATATTTAGAATATTGCAAATTATATTCGTTATGATGAATATTCGTTTAATTTTTTCGTTTTTTTTATACAGTACACATCACAATGATTTGTACAATGTAAATAAAAAAAAGGGATCCTCCCTCCCTGCTTCCAGCTTGTGGTCCAAAGGAGGCGAATATGCGAATGCGAATTTCACGCAAAAATGATGTGAATATCGCCACTTCCAGAGGACGAATATCCGTCCAAATATTTGCAAAATATCGCGAATTCGAATATGGCCTATGTCGCTCATCACTGTCCGTGAATATTTGCATATTCGCATATATACGAAATATTTGCGGCTCACACAGTAAATAATATTGGAGCCAGGCTAGAAGCAGGGAGGGATGATCCGTTTTTCTTTTACACTGTTTACTATGAAGAAAAACCCCAAAAAACGAATAATCATCATTACGAATACGTGGCGCTATATTCTAAATATTCGCAAAATCGCGAAGTGCTGATATTCGCAGTAAAAATTAGCATTTTTAATTTTCGCGCTCAACACTACTGAGGTTTCTTGTAGAGCACTGTTTCCCAACCAGGGTGCCTCCAGCTGTTGCAAAACTACAACTCCCAGCATGCCCGGACAGCCTTTGGCTGTCCGGGCATGCTGGGAGTTGTAGTTTTGCAACAGCTGGAGGCACCCCTGGTTGGGAAACGCTGCAGTAGAGATTCCCATTGACCAGCGCTGACATCTTGTTTGTAGTGATCTGTATAGTGTTTTGTTACATAATGATTTTCCCTTTATATTTCTGCTTTAATTACATTTTAATTACAATTTATTGCTCAAGAACAATGTAACTACATCATGTGATCAGGGAGATTTGGCTGCGAGTAGACGGTGACCCCAGAGCGCACCCATGGGGGGGATCTCTGCAGCGACCATACACAATGCGCCCAAAGGAAATGGTTGGGTCCTGATCTAACAGCGGAGAATAGGTTAATGTGTTACTCCGAGTATACAGGAAACTCATTGAATGCAAAAGTGTAAGAGAGAAGAGATGGAGATAAAGGGGAACGGGGGAGACATGAAAACAAGTAGACACGTACTGGGGGGAGGTGCCCATGGTGAGACCCCTAAATCAGAGGACCACCAGCATATTATTATCACTGTGTACATATATTACATTACTGATCCTGAGTTATATCCTGTAACTCTTTTTATTATAAAAATACAAAACACATCCAATACAAAACATAAAACAAAAACAAGCTTAACCAGCTATAACAAACATAACAAAAATTAAATTACAAAAACAAATTCTGCCTAACCGGCCAGCCCAGATTTACTAAAATACACTTTTTTTTTCCCTTTTGCCCATAAAAAATAACTCACACAAACACACATACAAAAAAAAAACATGAACAGAAAAATAGCCCAACTTGGCTTATAAAAAATATATAAACATAAAATTCAGCACGACTTGGCTATAAAAATTAAACAAAAAGGAACATAAAAGTAGCGCAACTGGCTATAACTCAAAAATGATCCTCACCCAGGGAAGAGAAGAAAAAAAAAACAAAAAAAATAACAAAATTTTTTTTATAAATAAATAAATAAATTACTAAGCACAACTCGCTTTAAAAAAACAAAAAAAAAAAAACAATACTCGATACAAAATAACGCTCTGCCTCCCAGCCAGAGATCCACCGTGAAAGAAGGGCAAGGAAAAGCAGCGCGGAGATGCGGCCGGAGAGAGGGCCCAAAGAGCCCAGCCCCACGCACCGCCCCCGCACGGCCACAAGGCCCGCAACGCCCAAATTTGCGCGGCAAGGAGCCGAGGACGGCCAGAGAGGATCTGCGCACGGCCCAGAATCCGGCGACCGCTGGAACCAAAAAGAGCAAGCCAGAACCGAAGAGAAGGACAACACCGCCGAAAAACGAGCCCGCGAAGCCGGAGGCGAGGAGGGCAGAGACACCGGAGGGGAGCGGCCCCCCCAAGGAGAAACATAAACATACACAAACATACACATAAATACATATGACACCACTTTACTACTGGCCCGACTGCCACTATACACTATATAATATAAAACAATATAAATACAAAACACAATATATACAAAACACAATATATACAAAAATCACAGAAAATATACAAAATATAATAAATACACTACAGAAAACAACAGAAAACACCTACACTAAAACTATCCCCTCACCCACACCACCCCTCCTGTACATGGGTCAGAGTCCATACCGTCCATACAGTTCTCAAAGTCCAGTCCTTAACTGACCCATGTCAGGTCCCCAAAACACCACAAAACCACCACCCACAAATACACCCTCCCCACCTAACACTCCTCCCAACCAACTTATATACAAACTTATACACACTGAACCACAACCCCCTTTAGGCCCAAGTTTGGTTGCCTGTAAGCCCTTCATACCATGTCAACTGAAAACAAAACAAAAAGCTAATGTGCACATGCATCAGCCCACCACCAGGGAGAAGGATGGCAGACCTGATACATAAATCATTTTATACTCTTTCCCTAACTCCCCCTACAATTCTCCCTAATTCTATCCCTACAATAAATCTGACCCTGCCCTCACCCTATCTCTACCCCTATAACACTGCCCCTAACCAAAAATAAAGGGTACTCTACCCAAAAGGTTTAGTACCTAGGGCACATGAAATGAGAAACCTCTCCACAGGAAAGAAGCCCTACTGGTACCAAGACTGCCATACTCCAAAGACCTGATCTTCCAGAGGTCACCGGTGAAGTTCCTACAGACCTCCACCTCGGAGAGGATTTTCTGTTAGGTCGACACTAAGCATCGTGCGTTCCACGTGTAGTACCTAACCACTAAACTGACTAAGAATAAAGTGCCCCGATCTCGGCCACCCAGGTTCCTGAATGCCCCATAAGCCCACTCCGGATAGGCAAGGCCGGCAAGTTGAATCCAGCCGATGGAAGTGCCCACCCTGTTGTAGACCCCTATGTTAAAGGGACAATGAAGCAGGAAGTGGTCCATGCTCTCCAGCATGTCCCCGCACTCTTCTCGGGGACATCCCCGGTCATCAGATCTCCTGCACTTCAGATTGTCCCTTACACATAGCTTCCCCTGAAAGCAGCACCAGACCAAGTCCCAAAACTTCTGGGGGATCCTTTTCATGTTTAAAAGATATAACCCCACTCTCAGATCCCGACCTGGGCAGTCCCTGAGCGCCAGAGGCTTCTGGAAGTGGGTCAACAGAACCCGTTTGTCAAGGAGACGCCTTGACTGGGTCCTGATCTCCCACACTCTCAGACCCCACCGACGTATCGCTTTCAGAGTCGGGGTAGCGTAAGCCGGAAGATATCCATGGGGCGTACGGAGGTCCTTCACTTGCTCTCCTGTCTCCCATTCCTGGAAGAAAGGCCGAAACCATTCCCTGCAGGAGAGTACCCACGGAGGAGCCCTCTCTGACCAGAGGTTCGAGATGTTAGCTTTCAAGAAGGTGTTCGTTAAGAACACCACGGGGTTTATCATAGATAAACCCCCTAGTCTCCTCGTGCGGTACGTAACCATCCTCTTGACTAGGTTCAACCTGTTCCCCCATAACAGTTGGAAAAACAGGCTGTAGACCCTAGTGTAGTAAGCCTCTGGCAAGATACATACACTGCCCAGATAGATAAACAAGGGGAGCAGGTACGATTTGATCAGGTGTACCCTTTCCCTGAGGGTCATAGACCAACCCTTCCACTGGTTCACCCTCTGAGTGGCATCCTGGAGCTTATCATCCCAGTTTTTGGTGGGATAATCATCCTGGCCGAATGTGATGCCCAGAATTTTTGCTGACTCTTGGAGCCCTGGGAGGGTGTCCGGGAAATCAAATGTGGGATCTCCCCCTATCAGCCAGAGACTTTCACACTTATCCCGGTTGATCTTGGACCCGGATGCCTCCGAGTAGCGGTCCACCACTGACATCACCACATCGACCTCCTCCCGTGAGGAGACGAAAATAGTGACATCATCAGCGTACGCCACCACTCTCTGGGCGACATCCGGCTCCGCCAGAGTCATCCCGACTCCCGCCAACGGCCCACAATCTACCCTCCGGACGAAGGGATCGATTGCGAACACGTATAACAGCGGGCTCAAAGGACAACCCTGACGGACTCCGGACCCCACCTCAAAAGAGCGGCCAGACCACCCGTTCACAAGCGGGAAACTCTCTGCCCCTGCATACAAGATCTTGAGCCAATTAACAAAAGTACTCGGTAAGCCATATCTCAGGAGGACGGACCAGAGGTAGTCATGGTTCACCCGATCAAATGCTTTGGCCTGATCCAAGGACAGCATGTACCCCTTCCAGAGACCCGCACTACTCCGCTCCACTGCCTCCCTGACACTGAGGACAGCACTTAAGGTGCTTCGGCCTGGAACAGAGCAGTGCTGGGCCCCCGAAAGGAGCCGGGGTGCAAACTTCACCAACCGATTAAACAGTATCTTGGCCAGAAGCTTCCTGTCCGTATTGAGAAGAGCTATGGCCCTCCAATTCTCAACCCGGCTAGGATCTTTACCCTTTGACAGAAGAATCAGGGCTGACCTCCTCATTGACTTTGGTAGAGTGCCCGAGGAGAGACACTCATTGAATACCTCAGTCAAGAGGAGAGCTAAAGACTCCTTAAAGGTCCTGTACCATTCGGATGTTAAGCTATCCGGACCTGGCGACTTCTTGGGGGCGAGCCCCTCGATCGCCAGTCTCACTTCCTCTTCCCTGATTTCTTCTGCCAAAACGCCCAGAGAGGGGTCTACCCCTGGCTCAGGAATAGTTTCAGCCAGGAAAGCCGACATCCTGTCTCGATCTAGATCCTTCCTTCCCAAGAGGTGCGAGTAGAAGGATCTGACGACCTCCAAGATCCCTGATCTGGACCAATTCAGAGATCCCGTACTATCAATCAGTCCTGAGACCACTTTACTACTCACTGACATCTTACAGTTCTTGTAAGGGTCGGGCGAGCGGTACCTCCCTTAATCCGTCTCAAAAACCAAAGATGCGTGTCTATCGTACTGAAACCTCATCAGCAAGGACTTCACTTTGGAGATATCCTCCCGGCTACCTCCAGTCGAGACAAGGAGCTCGAGTTTCCTCCTCAGACCCTGATACAGGCGGTACCTATTCAGGGACCTGAGGCTCGAGAGCTGGCGGAAGAACCCCGCAACCCGCTTCTTGAATATCTCCCACCACTCTGACTTACTACTACATAGGTCCAGTAAAGGTACCTGACTCTGAAGAAAATCCTCAAAGGACTGTCTTATCTCCGCTTCCTCCAGGAGGGACAAATTCAGCTTGCAATAACCTTTACCCATCCGGGGGGTCTCTGAAACATTCAAGGAAAACAAAATCATACAGTGATTGGAGAATTCCACCTCAACCACGGACACTGCGGAAGAGACGGCTTCCTCCTTTTAATAAAACCTGTCTATCCTAGACCTGCAGCTACCTCGATGATAGGTGAAACCCACGTGGCCTGAGGGGCTCCGGATGTGGGCGTCCTCTAGGCGAGCTTACCTAACTATATTATTGAGGGCCACGCTATCGTAAGCCAGCGGACCATTGGAACCTCTCCTATCTTGGCACTTCGTGACATTATTGAAGTCCCCTCCAAAAATCACTTGCCGGCTAGTAAAAAGGAAGGGCTTAATCCTCATAAAGAGATCTTTGCGGCCCCACTTGGTTTGTGGGGCGTAGATGTTAATGAGCCGGAGCTCTTGCCCCTTCATGAGGACATCTAAGATCAGGCACCTCCCCATTTCTAACTCAATAACCCGTCGGCATTCAACCGGAGCGGTAAAAAGGACCGGTCCGCCACCCCACTATACGGCACAGCCGCAAGAGACCAGTGGAAGGGCCCGCGCCTCCACTCTCTTCTGGCTTTAACCAGAGAGGCTAGATCTGACAACCTGGTCTCCTGTAAAAGGAAAATGTCGGCTTCAACACGGCCGAGAAAATCAAAGGCTGCGAATCTAGCCGTATCAGACTTTATACTGGCACAGTTAATGGATGCCAGCGTCAATGGGGTGAGTGCCGCCATCATGGGTGATTGAGTTAGACGGCCTCACCTTTATTTTTTCTTCCCCTTCTTCTTCGCCCCCTCCTCCCCAGAAGAAGAAGAAATGGCAGGACCGCTTTTGCCTATTTTTTTTTACTCACTCTGGTCCATATGGTCCCCGTCTCCATCCGACCCCGGTCTAGCCCTGCCCTCCGAGGAAGGTGCCTCAACAGGACAGGGCCCAGTTCCCCCCAGAGGCTCTTTCTCCCTGGGCACCTCGCCCTCACCTTCCCCCTCCAAGGAGGGGGAGGAGATGTTATCAAGGACGAGGTACCGGTTTGACAGGTCAACCAGAGGGGGGGCAGTCAGGCTTCCGTTTTGGACCCGGCCCGCAGTACGAGGGAGAGAGGGCTTGGACCTCTTCTTTCTCCCTTTCCTTTTGCCCTTGTCTTTCTTTTTGGCCTTCTCTACACTCTCCTCATCCACACTTTCATAGTGGGAGGAATCGGAAGAGTCGGCCATATTGCCTTCCTCTTGGCCCAGTCTCCTGATCTCCTCATCCAGCACGTCTTCCTCCAGGGCTTCAGTAATTTCAGGGCCAGCTTCAGGAGCAGGGGCCGGAGCTACCCCCGTCACTTGGGCACTCTCCAGCTCCCTACTCCTCCTCCGATTTTCCTCACGCCTTAGTTTGGCGGGGACCTTCCTCCTCACTAGCCCTGGTGCTCCCCCATCCCTGCTCGTACCCTCTCCAGCCGAGGCAACTTAACAGCTCTCCCCAGCCGGATCGGCCGCCGCACGGGCGAAGGCGCTAGGACAACGGCTAAAAGGGTGCCCGAGAACACCACACAGATGGCAGCGGATCTGCCTACAGGATGCGGCCAGATGACCCACCACACAAAGCACAGACCTGTACAGTACAGGCTGTGCTAAAATGGGTGGGGCTACCGCACCTGTGACAGACCTTAGGCTGCCCCTGGTAGAAGACCTGGATCCTGTCACGTCCAAGGAAGGCGGCTGACGGAATGTGGGCAACCGTACTCCCTGAACGCCTGAGTTTGACGGAAAACGTCCAGGCCCCGGACCAGATCCCGTGCTCATCAAAGTTTTTCTTGGGCATGTCCGTCACATCCCCATACCGACCGAGCCAGGTCATGATGTCGTAACAAGAAAGTGACTCGTTACGGGTCAAAACAGTCACCTTCTTGACTGAGTTCTGACGGGAAATTGCCTTTACGGCAAAATCCCGCCAGCCGGGCTCGTTCTTTGCCACCTCGTAGTTTGACCAGAAGAGTTCGAGACCCTCCGGCCAAACTAAACTGACGTCAAACTCGGACGTACCGTAGGGGTGGATCAGGGCAAAGATGTCACTCGCCCTGAATTCCATCTGGAGGAGGAGCTCAACCACTTTAGCGCGAGGTGGGCACGCATCCTCACCCCTCCAAATCAGACGGACCACATTCCTGCGGTTATTGTCCTGCCCGGTTGTCGGGAGGGACCAGACCACCTCCCCATTCTGCTCTCGGAAAGCCCCCAAACCGTGCCTCTCTATCCAGAAAGACAGGTCGACCTCACCCCTTCCCTCTACCTGGATCGACCTGTCGCCCCTACGCAGAGCCTCCAGGAGGCGGTGTTGCAAGTAACCCCCGGGGACGGACAGAGACGGGGACCCCCCTGGACCCCCGGCAGTGACATTAGCATAGCTCCTAGGAGCAGTCACTGCCGGGGGGGCAGCCGGGCCAGACCCAGACCCAGACCCAGAACCACCATTCACACCACCACTCACCTCACCACTCACATCATCCTTTTTTCCATCCATACCACTACTCCCACCAACATTCACTCCCCTGACACTCCTCTCATCCACAACACTACTACACTCAACATTCTCACTCATACCCTGCCTAACTGATTCTGGGCTGGCTGGGAATTGTAGTACTGCTGGCTTTACTAAGTTCTTTTTTTCCAGCTTGGCTGCTGCTGCTGCTGCTGACGATGGCTCCTCCTCCTGACTGGGCAATGACGCCACCTGAGACTGGGGCTTCCCCCCCGAGCGCACCCCAACTCCTCCTACGGCGCCATTGCCAGACACTGATCCCGGCACCGGGACACTCCCCCCCCCCCCCTCACAGGGAAGTGCCCCGCAGTGCCCGCAGAACAAACCGTACTTGGGGGACCGCCCCCCGAGCACACGGACTCAACGCTCTCTGGCGCCCGGACACTCCCCCCCCCCCCCCTCACAGGGGAGTGCCCTGCGGCGCCAGTAGTGCCCACAGTACTTGGGGAACCGCCCCCCAAGCACACGGCAGCGTAACTTGCCTCTAGCACTTGGACACGCCCCCTGCCACCCTGGGGCGGTCCTGCAGTGCCAGAGCTGCCCGGCATGAGCCCATCCTGCCCTTCCCTACCGACAGGATGGGTGGGCTTCACAACTATTGCGCCCTTAGCCTTTCCTGACGCCATGCTGTACCCCCCATGCTGGCCCCGCTCCACCACAGGAACGGGGTCTGGCAGTTTGGGGGAGCCTGCAGCCTGAACCAGCTTTGCAGCTGGCCCAGACTGCTGGAAAGGGACAAACACATATTGTACCGTCTCCTTGGTCTTACGCTTCTTGGCCTTCTGCTTTACCACCACATCCTCACACTCTTCATCGCCAAAGGTGAAATTCTGGAGGTGGGCTGGGGACTCTTGCATCATAATAGCTCTCAATAGACCCCCAGCCTCACCCTCCACGTCATCCTCCTCGCTCTCACTTGGTGGTAGTGCCACCTGTCCAGCCAGAATGTAGCTGTCCTGGGTCTAGGTGTCACAGGGAGTAGCTAAAAGCTTCCGCACATTGTGCACTTTCCTCCATCACATCTTCACCACCATCCTCACTATGTTCACCGCCACTACTCTCCCCATCATCCACCTCCACCTTACCTGGGGATTTCATGGCGGCAAACCGATCGCTGTTGATCAGTTTCTCCTTAAAGAGATCGCTCCCCTCCAGTATCTCCGCTCTCCTCGCCTCCAGCTTCAGAATCTCGCCCTTCAGCGATGTTATCCGTCTCTTCAATTCTGGCTTGCTCTTTCTGGATCCGGTGCTCATCAGACTCTGGGCCGCACGCAGATCCTCTCTGGCCATCCTCAGCTCCTTGCTGCGCTGCTCATACTCCGCAAACCTTGCGGCCTTGCGGGAGCAGTACGTGGAACTGGACTCTCCGGGCCCACTCTCCGACCACTTCTCCACACTGCTTTTCCGTGCCCCTCTTCCACCTATGGATCTCTGGCTGGCACCCGTAGCCTGGGAAGCAGAGCCTGCATTTCTGCAGACTCTGCCAGATCTTCTCCCGGCCGGAACAATGGCTGTTGAAGTTTTCACTCCACTTCCCGCCAGCCTAGAACGGGAAGTGGAGCCATGAGGCTCCATTGCAGGAGGCTCTTCCCCAGGAATCTGCCACCTTCCTGGGAAAGCAGGTGGAAAATCAGCCTCTCTCTTCCGGAAGTCTGGAGTCTCAGGAGCTCAGCAACAGACACACCCAGTGACCACACCCTCCAGAGCTGTACTCACTATTCTGCTGGTGAGGTCACTGTGTACATACATTACATTACTTATCCTGTACTGATCCTGAGTTATATCCTGTATTATACTCCAGAGCTGTACTCACTATTCTGCTGGTGAGGTCACTGTGTACATACATTAAATTACTTATCCTGTACTGATCCTGAGTTATATCCTGTATTATACTCCAGAGCTGTACTCACTATTCTGCTGGTGAGGTCACTGTGTACATACATTACATTACTTATCCTGTACTGATCCTGAGTTATATCCTGTATTATACTCCAGAGCTGTACTCACTATTCTGGTGGTGAGGTCACTGTGTACATACATTACATTACTTATCCTGTACTGATCCTGAGTTATATCCTGTATTATACTCCAGAGCTGTACTCACTATTCTGCTGATGAGGTCACTGTGTACATACATTACATTACTTATCCTGTACTGATCCTGAGTTATATCCTGTATTTTACTCCAGAGCTGTACTCACTATTCTGCTGGTGAGGTCACTGTGTACATACATTACATTACTTATCCTGTACTGATCCTGATTATATCCTGTATTATACTCCAGAGCTGTACTCACTATTCTGGTGGTGGGGTCACTGTGTACATACATTACATTACTTATCCTGTACTGATCCTGAGTTATATCCTGTAGATCTTTTATTAAAAAATATAAAACATTACAAAAAGAATAAACATCACCATAACAATAATACAAACAACATACACCTGTATAATATATACAAAAATGAGTCCATATTAGTCCAAAAATGTCCAACCAAGTATCTTCTGGTCCAGCCTCATTCTCACCAAACACACCGCTATAATAACAACAACTACTAAACACTCTACAATAATAATAATACTTACAGTAATAATAATAACAATAATAACTAAAAACTGGTCCGGTTGCATTTCCCCACCCAAAATAATAAATATGTGTCAAACCACCAACAAACACCGCAAACAGAAAAACCGAATATACAATGTTTTTTTTATATTTTTTATATATTATTATTATTATTATTATTTTTTTAATTTTTTTTAAATTTTTTTTTTTATTTATTTATTTTTTTTTTTATTTTGTCCCTGAGCTGGTCCCGCATCCCATGCCCCCAGTACATGATAACAGACGTCCATGAACCAGTCCAGGATTTTTTTTTTTTTTTTTTTTTTTTTTTTTTTTTTTATACAAAAAGTCCCACACAGAATCCCCCCTCCCCCCATCTACCCACCACCCAACCTAGCACTAAACCCCAACACAACACAACCCCTAGAAAAAAATACAATATATATACATATATACACATATACATAAATGTACAAACAAAACAAATATATACAAAATAATACAAACCAAACAACAAACATCAATAAGGCTTTTCAATCACACAAACCCCTAAAGCTCAAGTTCAGTGCCTGCAAGCCCTATATCACCATATATCTACAGCACAAAACAAAAAGACTAATGTGCCAGCATCAGCCCACCACCAGGGGGAGACAACAGGCTAAGGCACTTTAAAGGCAGAGCCCCTCCACAGACGAGAGGCCCTGCCAGCACCCAGCCTCTCGTACTCCAGAGAACGCACCTTCACCAGGTCACCAAGAATGTTCCTAACCACCTCACCCACAGGGAGGATTTTACGCTGCGTCGACACTAAACACCGTGCGTTCCACGTGTAATACCTGACCACTGAGCTGACTAGGAATAAAGTGCACCGGTCCCAGCCTCCAAGGTTTCTGAATGCCCCATAGGCCCATTCCGCATAGGAGAGACTGGCAAGCCGAGGCCAACCAATGGAAGCGCCCACCCTGGTGTAAACCTCTGTGTTAAAGGAACAATGAAGCAGAAAATGCTCCATGCTTTCCAGCATGCCTCCACACTCTTCGCGGGGACATCCCCGGTCATCAGAGCTCCTGCACTTCAGATTGTCCCTCACACACAGTTTCCCATGGAAGCAGCGCCAAGTCAAGTCCCAAAACTTCAAGGGGATCCTGATAGAATTCAAAAGCTCTAAACCCACCTCCAGATCCCGACTTGGGCAGTCCTTGAGTGCCAATGGCCTCTGGAAATGAGAAGACAGGACCCTCTTGTCAAGGAATTTCCTCGACAGAGTCCTAATCTCCCACATCCACAGACCCCACCTACGAATAACCTTCAGAACCGGGGTAGCATAAGCCGGGAGATGCCCGTGTGGTGTGCGAAGATCCTTCACTTGCCCTCCTGTCTCCCATTCCTGGAAGAAAGGCCGAAACCATCCCCTACAGGAGGATACCCACGGAGGAGCCCTCTCTGACCAGAGGTTTGCTATATTGGTCTTAAGAAAGGTATTCACTAGGAACACCACAGGGTTGACCATACACAACCCCCCTAGTCTCCTCGTACGGTAAGTAACCTCCCTCTTCACTAGGTTCAGTCTATTCCCCCATAACATTTGGAAGAACACACTGTAGACCCGGGTCCAAAGAGGTTCTGGCAACATGCATACACTGCCCAGATATATCAGCAAAGGGAGCAGGAAAGTTTTCATCAGGTTAACCCTTTCCCGGAGGGTCAAAGACCAACCCTTCCACTGATCTACCTTCTGAGCGGCGATCTTAAGCCTGCTGTCCCAGTTTTGTTTGGGGTAATCCCCTTGGCCAAATTCGATGCCGAGGACTTTTGCGGATTCCTGGGGCTCTGGAAGGGCGTCCGGGAGATCAAAATCAGGATCTCCCCCTCCCAGCCAGAGACTCTCACACTTATCCTGATTGATCTTGGACCCGGATGCCTCCGAGTAGCGGTCCACCTCTGACATCACCCATCTGCCCTCCTCTTGTGAGGAGACAAACACGGTGACATCATCAGCGTACGCTACCGCCCTCAGAGCCGAATCCGGCACCGCCAGGTCCATTCTCACCCCTGCCAACGGTCCACAATCAATCCCTCTAAGGAAAGGATCGATTGCAAACACGTACAGCAAAGGGCTCAAAGGACAACCCTGACGGACACCAGACCCAACCTCAAAAGAGCGGCCAATCCAACCATTCACAAGCGGGAAACTCTCTGCCCCTACATACAAGGTCTTAAGCCAATCAACAAAACCCCCTGGCAGGCCATATCTCAGAAGGACAGACCAGAGGTACTCATGGTTAACCCGATCAAACGCTTTTGCCTGATCCAAGGAAAGCAAGTACCCCTTCCAGTGGCCAGCCCTACCCTGCTCCACAGCCTCTCGGACACTGAGCACAGCACTAAATGTACTGCGGCCCGGAACAGAGCAATGCTGAGCCCCCGAAAGGAGCCGGGGTGCAAATTCCACCAGCCGGTTAAACAGCACTTTTGCCAGAATCTTTCTGTCCGCATTGAGAAGTGCTATGGGACGCCAATTCTCAATGTGGGACGGGTCTTTACCCTTTGACAGGATGATCAGCGCTGACCTCCTCATTGACTTTGGCAGAGTGCCCGAGGATAGACACTCATTAAAAACCGCAGTCAAGAGGGGAACCAAAGTGTCCTTAAAGGTCTTATAGAACTCAGATGTTAAGCCATCCGGACCGGGTGACTTCTTGAGGGCAAGCCCATCAATAGCCATCCTGACTTCCTCTTCCCGGATCATCTCTGTCAAAACGTCAAGAGAGGGGTCTACTCCTGGTTCAGGGACGGTTTCAGCCAAGAAAGCTGATACCTTATCTCGATCTAGATCCTTCCTTCCCAAGAGGTGCGAGTAGAAGGATCTGATGACCTCCAGGATCCCTGATCTGGACCTTTTCAAGGATCCCGTACTATCAATCAGTCCTGAGACTACTTTACTATTCACTGACATCTTGCAGTTTCTGTAAGGGTCGGGCGAGCGGTACTTCCCGTAATCCCTCTCAAAAACCAAAGATGCGTACCTATCGTACTGGCACTTCATCAGCAAGGACTTCACTCTGGAGATATCCTCTCGGCTACCTCCAGTCGAGACAAGGTTCTCAAGTTTCTTCCTCAGGCCCTGGTACAAACGGTACCTGTTTAGGCTTCTGAGGCCCGAGAGCTGGCGGAAGAATCTCGCAACCCTTTCCTTCAAGATCTCCCACCACTCTGACTTACTGCTACAAAGGCCCAGCAATGGTACCTGGCTCTGAAGAAAATCCTCAAAGGACTGTCTTATCTCCGCTTCTTCCAAGAGAGACGAATTCAGCTTCCAATAGCCTCTGCCCATCCGGGGGGTCTCTGTGACATTCAGAGAAAACAAAATTAAACAGTGATCGGAGAACTCCACCTCAACAACAGACACTGCTGAAGAGACGGCTTCCTCCTTTAAATAAAACCTGTCTATCCTAGACCTACAACTACCCCTATGATAGGTGAATCCCGCGTGGCCTGGGGTGTGCCGGATGTGGACATCCACCAGGCGAGCCTCACTCGCTATGCTATTAAGGGCGACGCTATCATAAGTCAGCTTGTCTCTGGCACCTCCCCTGTCTTGGGGCCTCGTGACAGCATTAAAGTCCCCTCCAAAGACCACCTGCCGACTTGTAAAAAGATAGGGCTTGATCCTCATAAAGAGGCACTTCCGGTCCCACTTAGACTGTGGGCCGTAGATGTTAATAAGGCGAAGTTCTTGTCCCCTCATGAGGACATCTAAGATCAGGCACCTCCCCATTTCTAACTCGATAACCCGTCGGCATTCTACCGCTGCGGTAAAAAGGACCGCCACTCCGCTATACGGCTCGGCCCCAAGAGACCAGTAGGAGGGCCCATTCCTCCACTCTCTTTTAGCCTTGTAGATAGATGACATGTCTGTTAGCCTGGTCTCCTGCAAAAATAAAATATCAGCATTAATATGGGCAAAAAAATCATAGGCAGCAAATCGAGCCGTATCTGACTTAATGCTGGCGACATTAATGGACGCCAGCGTCAACGGAGAGGGTGCCGCCATCAAGGGTGATTGAGTTAAACAGCTTTCTTTTTCCCACTCCCCTTCTCACCCTCCACATCAGAAGAACTCTTCACCCTCTTTAGAGAAATTGAAGTGTCCATCTCACCAGACGTCGTTTTACTTTCCTCGTCTCCGGATTCAAGGCCAGTCCCTTCCCCCGAGGACATAACCTCCCCAGGGGAAGAGGACTCGGCGCCCCCTGGAAGCCCCTCTGCCACCTCCCCCTCATCCTCCCCCTCCGAAGAAGAGGAGGAGACGTCCCTGAGGGGTCGGAATCGATTGGAAAGGCCAACCAGAGGGGAGTCAGTTTTGCCTTCCTGTGGCACCTGGACCAGGGTGGGAGAAGATCTCAAATCTCCCTTTTTTTTTTTACTTGTACCCCGCTTTCGTGTCTCCTTCTGCCATCCCACATCATCCTCCTCCACGCTATCTGAGGAGATGGCACCTTCCTCATTCTGGATCCTCCTGACCTCCTCATTCAGCTCGCCATCCCTCGGGGTCTCAGCAGCAAGGTTGGCCTCTGGGACAGAATGAGAGGTCGTCCCAGTAACCCGGGCTTTCCCCATCACTCTATCCCTTTGGCGTTTATCAAGACGTCTTAGTTGGGCTGGTGTCTTTTTCTTGCTGTTCCTCACTGACCCCTCAGTTCCTCCACCCCTGCTAGTCCCCTCCCCAGCAGATTCCGGCTCGTGATCTTCACCCGCTGGGGACAAGACTGCATTAGCGAAAGAACGAGGACAACGACTGAATGGGTGACCTAAGTCACCACACAGGTGACACCTAATCTCTGCACAAGATGCGGCAAGATGGCCTACACCCCCACACAAGGCACATTTCTGCACCGTACAGTTTGCACTGAAGTGTGTGGGGTCACCACATCTGTGACAGAGCTTCGGCTGACCCCGATAGAAAATCTGGATACGATCCCTACCGAGAAAGGCAGAGGATGGAATATGGGTAACTGTATTTCCTGAACGTTTAAGTTTTACCAAAAACGTCCAGGCTCCTGACCAGATGCCAAACTCGTCCCTGTTCTTCTGCGGGACCCCCATTACCTCGCCATACCGTCCTAACCAGGTGATGATGTCAACACAAGAGAGTGATTCGTTACGGGTCAAAACGGTCACTCTCTTGATTTCGTTTTGGCGAGACAATGCCTGTATGGCAAAGTCTCGCCAGCCGGGCTCATTCTTTACCAATTCATAATTCGACCAGAAAAGCTCAAGCCCCTCTGGCCGAACAAAACTGATATCGAATTCAGGAGTACCGTAGGGATGTATCAAGGCGAAGATATCAACTGCCTTGAAGCCCATCTTTAGCAAGAGCTCAACCACTTTCGTCCTTGAAGGACACATATCTTCGCCCTGCCACCGAAGACGAACCACATTCCTACGGTTACTACCTGCCCCGGCTGTTGGGAGGGACCACACAGTATCGCCCCCTCTTTCCTCTCGGAAGGCAGAGAGACCGTGTCTCTCTATCCAGAAGGACAGATCAACTGCTCTACCCTCTACATTAATCGACCTTTCCCCCTTTTTCAGAGCTTCCAGGAGACGTCGCTGCAATAAACCGTCCCTAGAGTCAGGAGACGAGGAAAGTATTCTACTTCCCCCAGCAGTGACATTGGCATAACTCCTATGGTCTGTCACCACTGGGGGGGCAACCGGACCAGACCCTGCACCTACACCACTGCCGATGACAACATCCCCACCACCCCCAATGACAACATTAGCACCAACTCCAATAACATGGTCACCACCTCCCCCAAAAAACACCTTCCCCAGTAACATCAATCTCCATCCTCTCCCCAGTCATACATCCCCCAACCCCATTTACCCCATCACTCACACTGGCTGGACCAGCAACAGGTAAACCGGCAAATGATGATGATGATGGTGATGTTGATGAAGATACATTTTCAGTCCGTTGTGCCTCGGCATCACGGGGCACTAGAGCTGGGACAACCTCCGCTGGCCCTTTAAGGGACCGGGCAGCATGCTTACCCAGTCTAGAGGAGGCCCCAGCCCTGTTCTTATTAGTGCCCTCCGCCTCATCAGCAATTTCTGCAGTCTTATCAGGGCGCCGCTGATCAATGGGATCAGCGGCGCCAATACAAAATAAGATTTGTTCTTTTCTTTTGGGAGCATCTGCTACATCTGTAGTCACCGCGACTACCTCCGGCACTGAGTCACCCCCCCCTCCCACAGGGGAGCGAACTACAGCACCGGAGTCTGCCTCTCTGCCCACCGCTGGGCCGCCCTCACTGTCCGGCCTTGCAGCCAGTGCCTTCTCTGCTCCATCCCTGCTACTGCAAACAGGCATGGAGTTTTGCGCCCTTTTAGTACCTGTACTCTCCCCGCTCCTTTGCACCGAGTCCACCACAGAACACGGGCTGGGCTGGGTAACGGGGCTTGCACAATGAGCTGACCCTGCGGCCGACTCAGGGTTTACAGGGAGGGGGGTGTAGATGTAACTCACCACTTCTTGCCGCTTTGGCTTGGTCTTCTTTTTCTTCTTACCCCCAGGTGCCTCATTTGGGAACTCATCTCCGAACACCAGATTCTGAGGACACACTGGGGATTCCAGCATACGTATCTGGGCCATTAGCGCCCCTCCCTGGTAGCTGTTGTCACTGTCTTCCCCTGAGTCGGCAGGTGATACTGCTGGCTGCTGTGCAGGGGGCCCACTGTACGGGGCCTGCTGCTGTTGCGACAGGCCACCAGGTGGATCTGGCTGTTGTTCTCCCTCTATCTCCTCCTCATCATCCACCTGGCTCTCAGGTTGCAGCCCCATCAACCTTCTCTGTTTCTTTTCATCCATATCTCTGAAACGCTCTTGATTTTTCAGCTTTTCTTTAAATGGACCACTCATCTCCAGCAATTCCTCCTTTCTTTCCTCCAAAGCATTTATTTCAGCCATCAGACCTTTTATCTGTGCCTGGACTTCAGGCTTCTTCTTCTTTGGGGTAACCTCCAGCCTAGAACGGACATGGCGAAGTTCCTCCTGAAGCCTCCTCACAGCTTTCCTGGCGTCTTCATACTCACGGAGGTGACTTACGACCCGGGTAGTATAGGTGGAAATAGACTCCCGGGTCCTCAGCATTCCCCAGCCTTCCTCACTGAGGTCGGCTTCACCTCCGTGAGTACTCTGCCTTCCTCCAGATGACCTTGGCTTTCTGCTGGCAGCACCCAGCTTTCCCAAATTGGGATCCTCGTTTCCAGAAACCTTTCGGCCTCTTGCCTCTGTGGGGGGTGTTGGAGTGACATTGCTGCGACTCCGGGTGGATCGCCTAACCCCCAGATCTTCTGATGTACAGGCCGCTTGCTGGCCTCTCCTGCCTCCCTGCGGCCTACTCCGGGAGGCAGAAGCCTGGGCCTCGCCTCCCTCACTCATCCCTGGAAACCCACTCCCTCCCTGGGGAGGAGAAAGCAGGTCCCAGGTGGAACAGGTGGTAATTCCCTGGAGCTCAGGAGGCACAGCAGACACCACACAGCTGAACTGAAGCAGAACCACACCCACAACTGATTGGCTCCCACTCCAAAGCTGCACTCACTATTCTGGTGGTGGGGCTCTGACATTTTCCTCTTTCTTCCATGTTTTAGGTTCTGAATCTATTGGAATTAGTGGAGGAATTCGGAGCAGACAATACAGACAGCTGCATCATTGAGTCCTCAGGATCGTTGTTCTTCCTCCAATAGTCGCTGACGGAGCTGGTGATATAGACACACGGCCTCCTTTCCTCCATCATACAAACAGAAGAATAGACCCTCAGTGAGTGCAGAATGTGGGGGAGACACAGGGACCCTTTGTTTCCGAACTCTTGTCATGTGACTTATCCCTTCCCCCTTCCATGGTTTTCCATACAATAGGCTGAGTCTCCTATATTAATACTGATCATAAGGGAATGAAAATGTCTAATAAGAAACAGTAGGACACTTGTTTTATCTATGGACATGTACAGAGAAACAATCACATCTTCTAGGAAAATAGTAAAAAGAGCGCACCATCCCAAAATATGTCATTGTTTAAATCAACTTTATTCTATGTCACAACAACACATCTCCCTGCATCGGTCACAGAGCATGATCACTAAATCCACATAACTTCATCTTCTATTCACAGCTTCCTATGGTACATGTGGCTTCTGTCACACATATCCCTACTATAATACTGCTCCTATATATACAAGAATATAACTACTATAATACTGCTCCTATATATACAAGAATATAACTACTATAATACTGCTCCTATATACAAGAATATAACTACTATAATACTGCTCCTATATACAAGAATATAACTACTATAATACTGCTCCTATATACAAGAATATACTACTATAATACTGCTGCTATATACAAGAATATAACTACTATAATACTGCTCCTATATACAAGAATATAACTACTATAATACTGCCGCCTATATACAAGAATATAACTACTATAATACTGCCTCCTATATACAAGAATATAACTACTATAATACTGCTCCTATATACAAGAATATAACTACTATAATACTGCTCCTATATACAAGAATATAACTACTATAATACTGCCTCCTATATACAAGAATATAACTACTATAATACTGCCTCCTAGCTGTGAGGTTGTGTGTCTGTGGTTCTCCTCATGTCTGGAGCAAGCCCAGGGCGGGGCCACCCTGGGCGGGGAAGCTCCCCAAGCAAGGCCCAGGCTTCTCGGCCTACACTGGATGAAAACTCCAATGCTCTTTCTGATATGGAGGTAAATCCTAAAGTGGATTTTCCACAAAGAAGTCCTCAGCATGGAAGCACTGCAAGTGCAAAGAAAGAAAGTAAAGACATGGATGTGAGTAAAGTAAAGAAAGAAGCAGCAAGTGTATGTGAGTGTGATATTATACAGTCGGCCGGCCAAGGCTCTCAGCTTGGTGAACAACCAAGAGACTCCAAGAAAGAAACCTCTGTAAGAGACCCAGAGTCTGCTATTCCAGGCCATGGAGGTGCACAGGAGCTGGGGCAGAGTGGATCATATGCAGCAGGTGTGCAGCTCCACTCTCCAGCACAGAGACACAGGAGGACATCACTGGAGAGACAAACACTGCAAGAGAACCTTCAGAAACAAGATGTGGTCTCCAGCATGACCCGCTCAGGCCGCACCAGATCCCAGGCCAGAGACCTTGATACAGCTGCTCATGGGTCTGATACATTCAAGGAGCCTCAGAGACTGCCCAAACCCCACCAGCAGGGCAAAGAGACCGCCCGGGCACCAGAGCTACAGCTGGCGGAGGAGATCCCTGCTCTGGTGAGGAGGATGGAGGAGCTCAAGCACCTGAAGGGTATGCTGCACATGCAGATTGACTCAGTGTATATGCTAAAGGCTGCAAATCCCCAGTATAAGACTCTACATGATAAGAGACTGTACACACTCAGCATTGAGCTCGCAGATATTGTAAAGGAGATGGACTGTATACTGGTAAAGATGGGGCCACTGGCAGAGACGTATAAGAACCAGGAACGATTCTCCAACTACAGGCTGAACTTTGAAGCAGACTCCAAACCTGATATAGAACCGGACATCACCCCGGAGGAGCCCCAGCAAGGGACAAGACCCCTCATACAGCCGGCACGGTTCTCTTTCCAGGATGGGGACATATGCAAGTATGGCGAGGAACAACAGCCACAGGAACCTGCAGCTGGGCCTGAGCAGGAGCAGAGACCAACAGAGGCACCACAAGTCCCAGAAGTCCCAGTACATCAGCAGGACATTGGACTTTTACCAGTGTATGAAGGTGATGGGGTGATGGAGCAGAGCACTAATGTTGGGGCACGGACTGGGGGTGTGGATTGTGATAATGTTGGGGCACGGACTGGGGGTGCGGACTGTGATGTTCCTGAGGGGTCGGTGGCTGGAGGGGGTGCACAATCTGTGTGGGGTGTTGTGTCTGATGATGATATAGAGGTGGATGGGACAGGTGTTATTGTACAAAATACTGTGCAGGATTTCCCCCCTTTACCCACAAGTACAGCAAATGTGGCAGGGCCCCCTAGAGTAGACCCCAACCCTGTAAGACAGGACGCAGGTACCCGCCAGGTTCCTCCTAGAAATGCCTGGAGCCGTGGTGCTCCATCCTTCACCTCCAGCGCCAATTACACTGGCCAGGCATTTAAAAGGAGGAATGTTGTGCGATTCCGGCACAGAGGTGCCAAGGAGGACCTTCCGGATAGGAGGTTTGTGGTGAGGGAGCTCCTGTGCCACCAGATGGGGTTTGTGCCAGCGGACATCTTGGCAGTAATAAACCTACCAGATAGACAGGGCTATGATGTCAGCTTTAAGCTCATGTCTAATCTGGATAGGTTCTGGTCCAACTTCCCCAGATTCAGAGACAAGGATGGATGGAGTAAATTCAGTTTTATTCCCATATCCAAGCCAGATACCGTCATCATAAACATCATCTTCTGGAATGAAGCTGTTCCTCCCCAGGACATTGTGGTGTGGCTCCGCAGACATTGTGACCTGGTGTCTGATCTCACCAAGAACAGAGATGATGACGGTATCTGGACTGGAGGGTGGAAGGTCCTGGTGAAGCTGCGCCAACATGGGAACATCACACAACATCTGCCCAACTCCTTCTTCATTGGGAGGGAAAAGGGCGTTTGTTTCTACCCTGGTCAGCCTAGAAAGTGCTTTAAATGTGGTAAACCTGGCCATCTGGCAAATACATGTACAGTGGTAAAATGTAATCTATGTGGGGAAACTGGTCACCTAAGTGCTGACTGCCAGAACATCAGGTGCAATCTCTGTGGTGAGATCGGTCACCCTCACCGGGACTGTCCCAATGCCTGGCACAACATCTGCCGGGAGCTTCCTGATGAGGACCTTGTGGCGGGGGCAGAGGCTGTAGAGGAGGAGATTTTGATATCTGGGTCTATATTAACAAGACAGGAGGTCCAGCCAGACTTGGGTAACACCGCACCAACACCTCAGCAGTTAGAAAACACACAAGGTGGAATGGAGGTTGTCCCACAGGACCAGCAGCAACCGGGGGTATCCTCTTCTGTATCCCCATCTGCATCTGAGGAAAGTAAGGCCCAGAAAATTAAAAGAAGGAAAAAAGACACCTCATCCCGCAGGCCAGAGAGAGAGTATACCACCAGTCAGAAAAAGGTCAACAATGGGGCAGGAGTAATGGTCGTGTCCAACAGATACGAGGTTCTGTCAGAGTTTGACGGTGATTTAGACACAGAGTTAAAAAGAATAGAGGACGAATGTGATGATGACACAAGGGACCAACCCCCAATAAAAAGAAAACCCCAGACTGTAAAAGCTAATGCAGAGTCAGACATGGAGACAGGTGGTGGACAGCGGGACTCAGATTCTGACTTGTGATGATGGGCGTCAGGTCTCTGCTCTTCTTGTACTATCTTATCATGGCTGGGTTTACTTTAAAACTTGCTTCAAGTAATGTGAACAGTATTAAAGTGAAGAGGACACGGCACATAGTTTATGACCATCTTAGATATCTGGACAGAGATGTCATCTTCTTACAGGAGACACGCCTGACTACACTGGGGCACCTACGTGAGGCTGAGAGGGAATGGACGTCTGGTCCCTCTTTCTGGTCACTGGCTGTGGAGCCTTATGCCGGAGTGGCCATATTGTTTACCACCAGGGATGTGACAATACATAGGATGACAGAGGTCATCATGGGAAGGTGTCTGATCCTTGAGGTCACTATACATGGTAGAAGGCTCCGGCTCATAAATATCTATGGCCCGCAGACAGTGACAGAAAGGGTCCAGTTGTTTAATGATGTCAAGCCATATCTGTTTACAGCTGTCCCTGTTATAATGGCCGGGGATTTCAATGTCACTAGGACTTCAGGTGACAGGTCCTCAGGTAGAGCGGTGGCCAGGGACTCAAAAGTCCTTAATAACATGATCTTGCAGTCCGGGTTAAGTGATGTCTTTACACGGGGCGGTAGAAAGCCAAAATTTACATACACATGTTCTGACAGGAGCAGTAGGATTGACATGGCGTTTGTGAGTCCTGCAGAAATGGTTAGTGAGATGTGTGAGAAAGTTGTCCCATATTCAGATCATATGGCCTTGGTTTTCTGTTTAGGAGCCACTAAGCGCCCAGATATTGGTAGGGGGCTATGGAAGCTCAACTCTAGTATGTTGGAGGATGACTATGTTCAGACATGTGTTCATTCCTTCATGCAGAGTCAGCTAGAGCGGGTGGACTTCTATGATGATATGGCCGCCTGGTGGGAGGATGTCAAGGATGAGATCAGAACCCTCTTAAAGAGACTGTCCTTTAAAAAGGGGAGGAGTAAGTATGGCCAGTATCTCAAGCTGCGCAAAGAATTGGAGTCACTATATTCGGCGGGTGGTGACCAACAAAGGATAGACCAGCTGAAATCTGAGATAAGGCAGTATCAGTACAGCAGGTATACCTCCCTGGTTCTTGAAGGGGATTATGGGTCCTTAGGGTCTCCTGATCCCTTTGAGAATTGCCGGGAGCGGGTGGCAAATAAATCTGTCACCGGTCTCACTGACTCCCAGGGTGTTTTGCAGGAATCTCGGGAGGGTATCCTGGGGGTGGTGAGATCGTACTATGCTGACTTGTTTCAGAGGAAGGTTTTGGATAGAGACAAGATGACCCAATTCTTGGAGACAACTCCGCTCCCTGATACTAATGATTTGGACTTTTCTCCTTTGACAGCAGAATTGACGGTGGCAGAGGTCAAAGAGGCCATTGATAAGTTACATCTGAAGAAGGCACCAGGTCCGGATGGGATAACAGCAGAATTCTATAAGACATTCAGAGACCTCTTGGCCCCAATCCTCGTGGATGTTTACACAAATTGTCTAGAAAGTCACCTGATGCCTCCATCCATGAGAGTGTCCTCGCTGATTCTGCTGTCTAAAGGTAAAGAGCCGAGTGACATCAAGAACTGGAGGCCAATTGCCCTCTTGAATGTCGACAGGAAGATTCTGGCAAAAATCCTGTTTTCTAGGTTAGTTTGTCTGTCCCCGGCACTGTTGGCAGGCTGTCAGTATGGCACAGTAAAAGGGCGGAACATCTCTGGGGCAGTGATCTCCATAAGGGAGATGTTTGAGAGATGTAAAGCCCTGAGGTGTGGGAGATATGTTGTCAGTCTTGACCAGGCTAAAGCCTTTGACAGAGTAGATCACGAGTATCTATGGCCCACTTTGTCAAAGTACGGTATTCCGGGACAATTCATCGATTGGCTGAAGACTTTGTATTGTGAGGCCGAGAGCTTTCCTCTGATCAATGGTTGGCAGGGTGACACCTTCAGGGTTGAGGCGGGGGTGAGGCAAGGTTGCCCACTGAGTCCGCTGCTGTATGTATTTGCATTAGACCCGTTTCTGAGGTCACTGCAGGAGTGTGGTTTTCAGGGGGTGCCGGTCCCCCACTCCCTGCCCCTGAGTGTTGTTGCCTATGCGGATGATGTGACTGTAGTGATATCTGAGCCTCGTGAGGTGGAGATGTTGTCTATGGCCATCAGAAGTTACTCGGAGGCCTCAGGGTCTCTGGTCAACTTTGAGAAGAGTCAAGCTCTCTGGATATCTGATTCTGATCCAGACTTTGATCTGCCCCAATTTGTGAGAGCCTCCTCCTATATTAAAATCCTAGGGGTCAAATTTGGGAGGGACGATAATGCCAAACTAAATTGGGAAGAGAAGTTGGAAGCCGGAAATGCAAAGGTTCAGCGATGGAAGAACTGGAGGCTGACCTATAGAGAAAGGGTTACAATGTTGAAGACTTACCTGGTCCCCGTCTTCTTGTATGTCTCTGTCGTTTTTCCTTTGCCAGAATGTTTCTCCGCTCGGCTCTTTAGTCTGTTCTTCCAGATGTTTTGGGGGAACAGGTTGAACCCAATAAAAAGAGGGATCACCTACCTACAGAGGAGAGAGGGTGGGTTGGATATGCTGAATCCAAGGGTGTTCTTTGACTCCATGTTTCTAAAAGTTAATTTTGGTTGCATGGACTCAAACAACAGCTCCCTGTGGGCGAATAGTATCAGGGACTGGATATTGCCTTTTGCAGAGTCTTGGGTGCGAGGCGGCAGTCTCAAGAGGGGGAGATGGACGCGTGACTACCTCCCCCCGTACCTGGAATACGGGCTCAGATGTCTGAAGAGATGGCGCATTGAGAAGTCCTATATAGAGTGTAAGACCCGTAAGGACCTGTATGTCATGGTGTGTAGGACGTTCTTCTATTTACAGCCAGCTCTGAAGGACTGTACATCCGCCATCTTACAGGACAGTCTGAGACTCCTGAATAGTGTTAGGCTCCCGAAAAAATTTCATGACATCGCCTGGCTGTCCTTACACGGCAAACTATTTGTCAGGGGGAATTTAAGATATCTGAGTCTGTCAGATCGCAAGTGTCCCTTGGGGTGTCAGGAGGAGGAGACCATGACACATTTTATATTGGAGTGTTGGGGAGGGCGACACATATGGCAGGCGATATCCAGGAAGCTTAAGATCCTGAGACTACAGACCCTAAAATACCCTGAAATTATATATGGTGTAACATCTAGTGTGAGGGACATTGACCGGGAGACGTTATATCTGATCATCACCGTCATAAAATACTATCACTGGCACACCAGAACCCGCGTGTCTATGTACAGTGAACCCTTCCATGATAGGAGAGCAGTGGACCTGATCATGTCAGAACTGAGGTGGATCAAATGTTTGGAGGTCAGGAAGGATGGGAAAAATCGTTCATTATGGAGGAATGTACATATAGAATAATATTCACCTTCATGATGTTTTTGTGTTGTTATTTATTTATTTTCTCTTTAATGCAAGTGTATGATATATAATACGTGATTATTGTTTTCATTTAGTTTTTGTGGTCGAATGTACTGTAATATTTCTGTTTTTTTTTTTACTAATAAAAATTGCCTCCTATATACAAGAATATAACTACTATAATACTGCCTCCTATATACAAGAATATAACTACTATAATACTGCCTCCTATATACAAGAATATAACTGCTATAATACTGCTCCTATATACAAGAATATAACTACTATAATACTGCTCCTATATACAGGAATATAACTACTATAATACTGCTCCTATATACAAGAATATAACTACTATAATACTGCTCCTATATACAAGAATATAACTACTATAATAATGCTCCTATATACAAGAATATAACTACTATAATACTGTCTCTATATACAAGAATATAACTACTATAATACTGCCTCTATATACAAGTATATAACTACTATAATACTGCACTTTCTACGTGGCGGTATAGGAGTCTTGTCTGAGATCTGGTTTGTGTGTTGGTTGGGTCTTCTGGGTGTTGATCTTTCTTCCTTATGTCCTAGGAAACATCTGCGGTAGAGATGTCCGGGTGGCGTCTTTTTCCGTATACCGTGTTGTCCCCGCGGTACAGGCCGCTCGGCTTCTGCTGAGAACACTCAGTGCATACACCATGGACACGCGGGGTCAGGGCTGCACAATGTCAGATCATTCCCATCATTCTCTGATAACTCTCATCAACTAGTTTTTGTTTTTTGTTTGTTATTTATTTTTTTAGGAAGGAGAATTTATCAGTAGAATGAGCCGGTAGAATTGGCGCAATGTGGGGCCACAGTGATCAACATGGAGGGATATTGTGTGCAATGTTAGGCCATGAAACTAAGGCAGTGTCTCCCAACCATGGTGCCTCCAGCTGTTGCAAAACTACAACTCCCAGCATGCCCGGACAGCCGTTGGCTGTCCGGGCATGCTGGGAGTTGTAGTTTTGCAACAGCTGGAGGCCCCCTGGTATGTAAACACTGGACTAAGGAAAGTTTACACATATTTGTCTGCTTCTAAACCAATCCTAGTAAAAACGTTTATGTAATGTAATCATATAAAACACATTAATCAAAAAGAAAAACACAGAAGCCCAATCATAATAAAGTATCATTGTCAGAGATTCGAAGAGCGGGAAGTTCCTGTTCCGTTCTCTTGTGTCGTGCGGACAACAATGATGAGTCTAGACAATGCTCTGTGAGCTAAACATCCTGGACCCCAGACTGTTACATTCTACATAGCTAGTCCTGCCCTCAGCTGAGAACTGATACAATTGTATCCTGTCTAGACAATGCTCTGTGAGCTAAACATCCTGGACTCCAGACTGATACATTGTACATAGCTAGTCCTGCCCTCAGCTGAGAAGTGATACAATTGTATCCAGTCTAGACAATGCTCTGTGAGCTAAACATCCTGGACCCCAGACTGATACATTGTACATAGCTAGTCCTGCCCTCAGCTGAGAAGTGATACAATTGTATCCAGTCTAGACAATGCTCTGTGAGCTAAACATCCTGGACTCCAGACTGATACATTGTACATAGCTAGTCCTGCTCCCAGCTGAAAAGTGATACAATTGTATCCAGTCTATACACAATGCTCTGTGAGCTAAACATCCTGGACCCCAGACTGATACATTGTACATAGCTAGTCCTGCCTTCAGCTGAGAAGTGATACAATTGTATCCAGTCTAGACAATGCTCTGTGAGCTAAACGCAGAAGCTTTTACACAAATTACTATGGTAGTTTGTTAAAATGTATCAGCCTGAAGTCCCAATGTTTAGCTCACAGAGCATTGTCTAGACTGGATACAATTGTATCACTTCTCAGCTGAGAGCAGGACTAGCTATGTACAATGTATCAGTCTGGAGTCCAGGATGTTTAGCTCACAGAGCATTGTCTAGACTGGATACAATTGTATCACTTCTCAGCTGAGGGCAGGACTAGCTATGTACAATGTATCAGTCTGGAGTCCAGGATGTTTAGCTCACAGAGCATTGTCTAGACTGAATACAATTGTATCACTTCTCAGCTGAGGGCAGGACTAGCTATGTACAATGTATCAGTCTGGAGTCCAGGATGTTTAGCTCACAGAGCATTGTCTAGACTGGATACAATTGTATCACTTCTCAGCTGAGGGCAGGACTAGCTATGTACAATGTATCAGTCTGGAGTCCAGGATGTTTAGCTCACAGAGCATTGTCTAGACTGTATACAATTGTATCACTTCTCAGCTGAGAGCAGGACTAGTTATGTACAATGTATCAGTCTGGGGTCCAGGATGTTTAGCTCATAGAGCATTGTCTAGACTGGATACAATTGTATCACTTCTCAGCTGAGAGCAGGACGAGCTATGTACAATGTATCAGTCTGGAGTCCAGAATGTTTAGCTCACAGAGCATTGTCTAGACTGGATATATTTGTATCACTTCTCAGCTGAGAGCAGGACTAGCTATGTACAATGTATCAGTCTGGGGTCCAGGATGTTTAGCTCACAGAGCATTGTCTAGACTGGATACAATTGTATCACTTCTCAGCTGAGAGCAGGACGAGCTATGTACAATGTATCAGTCTGGGGTCCAGGATGTTTAGCTCACAGAGCATTGTCTAGACTGGATTCAATTGTATACACTTCTCAGCTGAGAGCAGGACTAGTTATGTACAATGTATCAGTCTGGAGTCCAGGATGTTTAGCTCACAGAGCATTGTCTAGACTGGATATAATTGTATCACTTCTCAGCTGAGAGCAGGACTAGCTATGTACAATGTATCAGCCTGAAGTCCCAATGTTTAGCTCACAGAGCATTGTCTAGACTGTATACAATTGTATCACTTCTCAGCTGAGATCAGGACTAGCTATGTACAATGTATCAGCCTGAAGTCCCAATGTTTAGCTCACAGAGCATTGTCTAGACTGTATACAATTGTATCACTTCTCAGCTGAGATCAGGACTAGCTATGTACAATGTATCAGTCTGGAGTCCAGGATGTTTAGCTCACAGAGCATTGTCTAGACTGTATACAATTGTATCACTTCTCAGCTGAGATCAGGACTAGCTATGTACAATGTATCAGTCTGGAGTCCGGGATGTTTAGCTCACAGAGCATTGTCTAGACTGTATACAATTGTATCACTTCTCAGCTGAGAGCAGGACTAGCTTTGTATAGGATTAATGCCTCTGAATGTTTTCTTTCACTGACAGAAAACAGAGATCTTGGAGATGGTGATGAATTTGAATACGGTCCCGGGGAATATAAGAACTGTCTAATAGTAAAGTTGTCTTTATTGCCCACAGCTTCAGGTCACTAAATATAAAAGCTGAGCTCTGATTGGCCGCTCTGGGCAGTTTTCGATACATTGTTGATTATCTCCTCCGGTTCTAAATTTTTCTTCCCTTTTAAAAAAATTTTTTTAACATTTTTTTTAATGTCCCGAACATCTGGGGATGATCTGAACTCTGAGTGCACAGGTGCAGTGCAGGGGTCTGCAGGAGCTCACAGAGCATTGTGCGGGGGTCTGAAGGAGCACAGAGAGCATTGTGCGGAGGTCTGCAGGAGCACACAGAGCATTGTCTGGGGGTCTGAAGGAGCACAGAGAGCATTGTGCGGAGGTCTGCAGGAGCACACAGAGCATTATCCGGGGGTCTGTAGGAGCTCACAGAGCATTGTGCAGGGGTCTGCATGGGCTCACAGAGCATTGTGCAGGGGTCTGCAGGAGCTGACAGAGCATTGTGCAGAGGTCTGAAAGAGCACACAGAGCATTTTCCGGGGGTCTGCAGAAGCACACAGAGCATTGTACAGGGTCTGCAGGAGCACACAGAGCATTGTGTGGGGGTCTGCAGGAGCACACAGAGCATTGTCCGGGGGTCTGAAGGAGCATAGAGAGCATTGTGCGGAGGTCTGCAGGAGCACACAGAGCATTGTCCGGGGGTCTGCAGGAGCTCACAGAGCATTGTGCAGGGGTCTGCATGGGCTCACAGAGCATTGTGCAGGGGTCTGCAGGAGCTGACAGAGCATTGTGCAGAGATCTGAAGGAGCACACAGAGCATTATCCGGGGGTCTGCAGAAGCACACAGAGTATTGTACAGGGTCTGCAGGAGCACACAGAGCATTGTGTGGGGGTCTGCAGAAGCACACAGAGCATTGTACGGGGGATCTGCTGGACCACACAGAGCATTGTGCAGGGGTCTGCAGAAGCACACAGAGCATTGTACAGGGGTCTGCAGGAGCACACAGAGCATTGCACGGGGGTCTGCAGAAGCACACAGAGCATTGTGCCGCGCTTTGTAGGAGCACAAAGAGCATTGTGCGGGGGTCTGCTCGAGCAGACAGAGCCTTGTGCGGGGGTCTGCAGAAGCACACAGAGCATTGTACAGGGGTCAGCAGGAGCACACAGAGCATTGTCCGGGGGTCTGTAGAAGCACACAGAGCATTGTGCGGGGGTCTGTAGAAGCACATAGAGCATTGTGCGGGGGTCTGTAGAAGCACACAGAGCATTGTGCGGAGGTCTGTAGAAGCACACGGAGCATTGTGCGGGGGTCTGTAGAAGCACACAGAGAATTTTTTGGGGTCTGTAGAAGCACACAGAGCATTGTACGGGGGTCTGCAGGAGCACACAGAGCATTGTACGGGGGTCTGTAGAAGCACACAGAGCATTGTGCGGGGGTCTGTAGAAGCACACAGAGCATTGTGCGGGGTCCTGTAGAAGCACACAGAGCATTTTTAGGGGTCTGTAGAAGCACACAGAGCATTGTACGGGGGACTGCTCGAGCATACAGAGCATTGGGAGTCTGCAGAAGCACACAGAGCATTGTACGGGGGTCTGCAGGAGCACACAGAGCATTGTACAGAGGTCTGCAGAAGCACACAGAGCATTGTACGGAGGTCTGCAGGAGCACACAGAGCATTGTACGGGGGTCTGCTGGAGCACACAGAGCATTGTATGGAGGTCTGCTGGAGCATACAGAGCATTGTGGGGGGGGGTCTGCAAGAGCACACAGAGCATTGTGTGTGGGGGGGTCTGTAGAAGCACACAGAGCATTGTGCGGGGTCTGCTGGAGCACACAGAGCATTGTACGGGGGGGGTCTGCAGGAGCACACAGAGCATTGTGCGGGGTCTGCTGGAGCATACAGAGCATTGTGTGTGGGGGGGTCTGTAGAAGCACACAGAGCATTGTGCGGGGTCTGCTGGAGCACACAGAGCATTGTACGGGGGGGGGGTCTGCAGGAGCACACAGAGCATTGTACGGAGGTCTGCTGGAGCATACAGAGCATTGTGCAGGGGCTATTGCATATTTCAGTAAGTTTTCCTGAATTGTGCAGTATCAGGATCTCTCCGATCCTCCAATGAGATCGTCCGCTGACAGTCAATGGCGTCTGGTTTATTTGCAGTGTTACTCACGAGTCTCATTCATGGTGGTGACCGCGACATCTGCACGAACATCAGCACAAGACACTTTCTTCTGGGAAAAGGATTTTATTACAAGGATCAAAGGTCAATAACAAGAAGAAAGTGCGAAATGGGAAAGTGACAGCGAAGGCGCCGGAAGACGTCTGCAACCATAGGAGTCCAATCCAGAGGACAACGCCATGAATAGAGGACTAGGGAAGTGGTACTGTGCAACTTTATATATAAAGAAGAGATACTGAGCATGACACCCAGCAAACACGACAGAAGTGGTACTGTGCAGTATATATATATATATATATATATATATATATATATATAAAGAAGAGATACTGAGCATGACACCCAGCAAACACGACAGTGGTACTGTGCAGTATATATATATATATATATATATATATATATATATATAAAGAAGAGATACTGAGCATGACACCCAGCAAACACGACAGTGGTACTGTGCAGTATATATATATATATATATATATATATATATAAAGAAGAGATACTGAGCATGACACCCAGCGAACACGACAGTGGTACTGTGCAGTATATATATATATATATATATATATATATATATATATATATATATATATAAAGAAGAGATACTGAGCATGACACCCAGCAAACACGACAGTGGTACTGTGCAGTATATATATATATATATATATATATATATATATATATATATATATAAGGAAGAGATACTGAGTATGACACCCAGCAAACACGACAGAAGTGGTACTGTGCAGTATGTATATATATATAAGGAAGAGATACTGAGCATGACACCCAGCAAACACGACAGAAGTGGTACTGTGCAGTATATATATATATATATATATATATATATATATATATATAAGAAGAGATACTGAGCATGACACCCGGCAAACACGACAGAAGTGGTACTGTGCAGTATATATATAGATATAATATATATATATATATATAGATATATATAAGGAAGAGATACTGAGCATGACACCCAGCAAACACGACAGAAGTGGTACTGTGCAGTATATAAATATATAATATATATATAAAGAAGAGATACTGAGCATAACACCCAGCAAACACGACAGAAGTGGTACTGGGCAGGAGAGTAGTGAGTGTGTGAGTGAGTGTAGATAGAAGAGATACTGAGCATAACACCCAGCAAACACGACAGATGGGGGTCGGGGCTTCGGGTGTGTGTGTGAGGTGTTGTTGTGCTGTGTAGGTGGTACGGGGTGGGGTGTGTTTTGACTTTTCAGTTCCTATCTATTCTGCATTGTTCTTGTTGTTGCTTTGGTTCTGTTTGTTTACCGACTGTCTGTTCTTTGCAGTTGTGATATTTAACATATTACTTTAGAACAGGAGGTGCCTGGTCATATCATCAACACACAGTCAGAGTGTCCTCTACTGTCCAGGTATACACACGACTTACGTGTGTATATCGTCTGTACGTGTGCTATATACTCACTACGAGTCTATAACAGTACAGTGACCTATAGTAAGTCAGTGTGTACTATAGTACTGTCCGTGAGTATCTATATACACGACTACATCTATAGTACACGAGTGTCATCTATATGTACAGTCGTGTGTCTATAGTCTGACCGAGTATACACACTACATACCTATAGTACACACTACATACCTATATACACACTACTGACCGTGTGTGTACTCTAGTATGTAAGTGTGTGTCTCTAGTACTGTCAGTGTATACTCTAGTCATACCGTGAGTATCACACTACAGTACCTAGTGATACACACTACATACCTATAGATACACACTACATACTTACCGTGAGTACCTAGTATACAGTGACACTACTTACGTGAGTCTATACTGTACCGAGATACACATACTAGTAGTAGAGTCACACTACATACCTATATATACACACTACAGTAGCTATATATACGACAGAGTGACTACGTCTGTACGTGTGACTATCGTCTAGTGAGTACACTCGTCTGTACAGTGAGTATACTCAGTCTGTCAGTGTGATACACTAGTCTGTACCGAGTATATACACACTACAGTGAGCTATATATACACACTACAGTGTGTGTATCTAGTATGTACAGTGTGTATACTAGTCTGTCAGGTGTGTCTATCTATACAGACTACTAGTAGTGTGTCACTACAGTACTGAGTATATAGCTAAGTACGTGAGTATCTAGTATGCAGTGTCTATATAGTACACGAGTCTAGTCATACCTAGTATACACACTACATACCTTATATACTCAAGTACAGTACGAGTCTATATATACACAGTACGTGAGTCACTACATACCTAGTAGTGACACTACATCTACAGTGAGTATATCTAGTACTGTACGAGTCTATATACAGCTCACAGTGTGTATCACTAGTATGTACAGTGAGTACTATACGTATGTACAGTGTGTATACCTAGTATGTACAGTGTGACTATCTAGTACTGAGTGTGTCTATATAGTCTGTACGTGTGTATCTAGTATGACACTACATACCTATATACAGACACTACAGTACTGTAGTGTGTACATCTAGTCTGTAAGTGTGTATCCTATCGTATGTAAGTGACACTACATACCTAGTATACAGTGTGTGTATATAGTATGTAAGTGTGTATATCTACATACCGAGTCTACATACTAGTATGTACAGTGTGTATACTAGTATGTACACGAGCTACATACCTATAGTACACACGTGACATACCTATAGTATGTACAGCTAGTACCTATATACAGTCAGTGACCTATAGTACACACGTGACATACCTAGTATACACGAGCTACATACCGTATGTAGTGACTACTACGTATGTACACGACTACTATACTAGTACAGCTGACATACCTAGTATGTCACACGTGACATACCTAGTAGTACGTGTGTATCTAGTCTGTCAGTGTGTATACTCGACTGTACGTGTGTCTATAGTCTGTCACGTGACATACCGTATGTACAGTGTACATACCTAGTATGTACAGTGTGTCTATATAGTCTGACGTGTCTATATACGACTACAGAGCTATATCTCATGACAGAGTATACACACTACAGTACCTAGTAGTATCACACTACATACCTATATACACAGCTACGTGTGTATACTAGTATGTCAGAGTCTATATACACACTACAGTACTATATACACACTACAGTACCTATATACACAGCTACAGTACCTATATACACACTACTGACCGAGTATCACTAGCTATGTCCGAGTATACACACTACATACCTAGTATACACACACTACATACCTATAGTACACACTACTACATACTATACACTACAGTACTAGTATACACACTACTGTACCGTGTGTACACTCGACTGATACCTAGTATACACACTACATACCTATATACACACACTACATACCTATATACACACACTACATACCGTGATATACACACACGTACATACCGTAGTATACACACTACTTAGTGACCTATATACACTCTACGAGTGTCCTATAGTACAGTACACGAGAGTATACACACTAGTATACCGAGAGTACATCTAGTATTACAGCTCTACATACCTATATACACACTAGCTACTATACCTATATACACACACTACATACCTATATACACACTACATACCTATATACACACACTACATACCTATATACACTACATCTAGACATACTCCTAGTATACACACACTACATACCTATATATACACACTACATACCTATATACACACTACATACCTATATACACACACTACATACCTATATATACACACTACATACCTATATACACACTACATACCTATATACACACACTACATACCTATATATACACACTACATACCTATATACACACTACATACCTATATACACACACTACATACCTATATATACACACTACATACCTATATACACACACTACATACCTATATATACACACTACATACCTATATATACACACTACATACCTATATACACACTACATACCTATATACACACTACATACCTATATACACACACTACATACCTATATACACACTACATACCTATATACACACTACATACCTATATACACACTACATACCTATATACACACACTACATACCTATATATACACACTACATACCTATATACACACACTACATACCTATATACACACTACATACCTATATATACACTACATACCTATATACACACTACATACCTATATATACACACTACATACCTATATATACACACTACATACCTATATATACACTACATACCTATATACACACTACATACCTATATACACACACTACATACCTATATATACACACTACATACCTATATACACACTACATACCTATATATACACACTACATACCTATATACACACTACATACCTATATACACACACTACATACCTATATACACACACTACATACCTATATATACACACTACATACCTATATACACACTACATACCTATATACACACTACATACCTATATACACACTACATACCTATATACACACACTACATACCTATATACACACTACATACCTATATACACACACTACATACTATATACACACTACATACCTATATACACACACTACATACCTATATACACACACTACATACCTATATACACACTACATACCTATATACACACTACATACCTATATACACACTACATACCTATATACACACACTACATACCTATATACACACTACTATACTACATCTATATATACACACTACATACCTATATATACACACTACATACCTATATACACACACTACATACCTATATATACACACTACATACCTATATACACACACTACATACCTATATACACACACTACATACCTATATATACACACTACATACCTATATACACACACTACATACCTATATACACACTACATACCTATATATACACACTACATACCTATATACACACTACATACCTATATACACACACTACATACCTATATACACACACTACATACCTATATACACACTACATACCTATATACACACACTACATACCTATACACACACTACATACCTATATACACACTACATACCTATATACACACACTACATACCTATATACACACTACATACCTATACACACACTACATACCTATATACACACACTACATACCTATATACACACTACATACCTATATACACACTACATACCTATATACACACACTACATACCTATATACACACACTACATACCTATATACACACACTACATACCTATATATACACACTACATACCTATATACACACACTACATACCTATATATACACACTACATACCTATATACACACTACATACCTATATACACACTACATACCTATATACACACACTACATACCTATATACACACTACATACCTATATACACACACTACATACCTATATACACACTACATACCTATATACACACTACATACCTATATACACACACTACATACCTATATATACACACTACATACCTATATACACACTACATACCTATATATACACACTACATACCTATATACACACTACATACCTATATACACACTACATACCTATATACACACACTACATACCTATATACACACTACATACCTATATACACACACTACATACCTATATACACACACTACATACCTATATACACACTACATACCTATATATACACACTACATACCTATATATACACACTACATACCTATATACACACACTACATACCTATATATACACACTACATACCTATATACACACACTACATACCTATATATACACACTACATACCTATATACACACACTACATACCTATATATACACACTACATACCTATATACACACACTACATACATATATATACACACTACATACCTATATACACACACACTACATACCTATATATACACACTACATACCTATATACACACACACTACATACCTATATATACACACTACATACCTATATACACACACACTACATACATATATATACACACTACATACCTATATACACACACTACATACATATATATACACACTACATACCTATATACACACACACTACATACATATATATACACACTACATACCTATATACACACACACTACATACCTATATATACACACTACATACCTATATACACACACTACATACATATATATACACACTACATACCTATATACACACACTACATACCTATATATACACACTACATACCTATATATACACACTACATACCTATATATACACACTACATACCTATATATACACACTACATACCTATATACACACACTACATACCTATATATACACACTACATACCTATATACACACACTACATACCTATATACACACTACATACCTATATACACACACTACATACCTATATACACACACTACATACCTATATATACACACTACATACCTATATACACACACTACATACCTATATATACACACTACATACCTATATATACACTACATACCTATATACACACACTACATACCTATATATACACACACTACATACCTATATATACACACTACATACCTATATACACACACTACATACCTATATATACACACTACATACCTATATATACACACTACATACCTATATACA
>NC_079191.1:442642199-442643654 GCF_029499605.1 Hyla sarda | reverse complement strand
TACATACCTATATACACACACTCCATATATATACACACACTACATACATATATATACACACTACATACCTATATACACACACTACATATATATACACACTACATACCTATATATACACACTACATACCTATATATACACACTACATACCTATATACACACACTACATATATATACACACTACATACCTATATATACACACTACATACCTATATATACACACTACATACCTATATATACACACTACATACCTATATATACACACTACATACCTATATACACACACTACATATATATACACACTACATACCTATATACACACACTACATACCTATATATATACACTACATACCTATATACACACTACATACCTATATATACACACTACATACCTATATACACACTACATACCTATATACACACACACTACATACCTATATACACACACACTACATACCTATATACACACACTACATACCTATATACACACACTACATATATATACACACTACATACCTATATACACACACTACATACCTATATACACACACTACATACCTATATATACACACTACATACCTATATACACACTACATACCTATATATACACACTACATACCTATATACACACACTACATACCTATATACACACACTACATACTATATATACACACTACATACCTATATATACACACTACATACCTATATACACACACTACATACCTATATATACACACTACATACCTATATACACACACTACATACCTATATACACACACTACATATATATATACACACTACATACCTATATATACACACTACATACCTATATACACACACTACATACCTATATATACACACTACATACCTATATACACACTACATACCTATATACACACACTACATACCTATATACACACACTACATACCTATATACACACTACATACCTATATACACACACTACATACCTATACACAAACTACATACCTATATACACACTACATACCTATATACACACACTACATACCTATATACACACTACATACCTATACACAAACTACATACCTATATACACACTACATACCTATATACACACTACATACCTATATACACACTACATACCTATATACACACACTACATACCTATATACACACACTACATACCTATATACACACACTACATACCTATATATACACACTACATACCTATATACACACACTACATACCTATATATACACACTACATACCTATATACACACTACATACCTATATACACACTACATACCTATATACACACACTACATACCTATATACACACTACATACCTATATACACACACTACATACCTATATACACACTACATACCTATATACACACACTACATACCTATATACACACACTACATACCTATATATACACACTACATACCTATATACACACACTACATACCTATAT